>NW_028151922.1:0-133856 GCF_964638095.1 Poromitra crassiceps | reverse complement strand
AGGCAGGGTACACCAGTACACTTGATTGTGTATTTCTTAAGACTTCTTGTTATGGAGGTCAGTGTATTCCATCACTGCTCTGGGGGACCCCTAAGTGCATTCCAGTGCAGGGTCCCTCGTATACTCTTCAGGGTCAAGTCAGGGTATACTGGCCTTCTTCTTAGGTTTAGGTCAAAACTTGGAGTCAATGTGGGGTAGTGTGGTTAAGTTTAGGGTAAGTGATTAGGTTTCATCATACCCTTGTGTTTTAAGTTGTGACATGGTAGTCAGGATCTTTGGTTGAGACGTTTAGGGTAAGTGATTAGGTTTCATCATACCCTTGTGTTTTAAGTTGTGACATGGTAGTCAGGATCTTTGGTTGAGACGTGGTGAGCGTATGGTTAGGCTTTGAGTAATAGATGGGGTGGAATTACCCTTATAATTTCTTGATTAGATTTTAAGCCTATGGGTAGATTCTGTTTTTAAGTTGACATGTAATAGATGGGATCTTAGGTTGAGACATGCTAATGGAGTTTTGGCTGGGGTTAAAGGTCAAGGCCTGTGTCCCAGTTTTTAAATTTTAAAGTGTATATCAAGTTTGTATATGTGATCTTGTGAATGTCAAGTCCATCAACCTGAGATTATTCACCACGTTTTATTCCATGTCCCACAAATTTTATCCCATATTTGTGTCATCCTATAGGCCATCAGTCCGAGCCAGGTTCGCACAGGGATCCATGCAGTCCACTCCAACCGCAGAGCGGGACTCCCTGTCATTAGGGTCAGACTGTGCACAGGTGAGTATGACCATTCAAGTTTTGTTCATGACACTCTCATTAGGTTAAGGCATAACACCTCACTTGTCTGATGAGTCCCTAAGTGCACCCCCCCGAAATCACTCGTACGTAGCCCAGTATACAGGCCGGGTACACTATTATACTGGTTATGTATTTATTCAGACTTCTAGTATGGAAGTCAGTGTATTCCATCACTGCTCTGGGAGACCCCTGAGTGTATTCCAGTACAGGGTCCCTCGTATACTCTCCAGGATCAAGTCAGGGTGTGCTGATCCTGCTCTTAGGTTTAGATCAAAACTTGGGGTCAATGTGGGACAATGTGGTTTAGGTTTAGGGGTAAGTGATTAGGTTTCATCATACCCCTGTATCTTAGGTTGTGACATGGTAGTCAGTATCTTAAGTTGAGACGTGGTGAATGTATGGTTAGGCTTTGGGTAATGGGTGGGGTGGGATTCCCTCATAGTTTCTTGGTTAGACTTGAACCTATAGGTAGGTTTTGTTTTGAGTTGAAATGTAGTCAGTGGGATCTTAGGTTGAGACGTGATGATGAAGTTTTGGCTGGGGTCAAAGGTCAAGGCCTATGTCCCAGTATTTACACTGAGGTGTCTACCAGGTTTGTGTATGTGATTCTGTACTTCAAGTGCCCTTGGAGGGCTAGTATACAAGTCCCTTGTTAGGGTCCATTGTGTGAATCTGAATTTAGGTTTTAAACCTGTGTCCTCAGTATTTTAAGTTGAAGTGAATGGGATTGTGTCCTGTAATCCAGCACTGTGACCTTTTGAAATCCAAGGCTTGTTTAGGCTTTACTGTTGGCCTTCTGGGATTTATGTTTGTGTTGGTGTGCATACATCAGTATGAGTCTGTATACAGAGTCAATTAAGATGTAGATATGTCTTGTGTTCTGTCATAGTGACCTTTTAATTATATGGCCTACTTAGGCTTCAATTGAGGCCTTCTGGGTGTTATGCTCGAATTGATGTGTATGCACCAACGTGCTATTGGATGTAGGATCTTGTAGTAATGTTACGGTCAAGAGGTTGTTGTTATGTGTTGTTTTATCTTAAAAAGAACTCCCCCGAGTCCTTATCCAGGTGAGGGTGTAAGGGAAGTTGATTATGTGTGTTTTTTTCTCACTGCTGTTCCCATCCTTCCAGGGTGGTGTATCTCGAGTCCTTCATATGCTTTTATTACTAAAAGTGTCTTCTATCCTGGGTTGTCAGGGGTAAGAGGCTGATGATCCAATCAGCAAAGGGCGCTAGCTAGTTAGGGGTAGGGGGAAGGGTGCCCTGGCTCAGGCCAGGGCACTATGCATTGGCCATCTCGTTACTGACCGGGTGATCAGGTGATCCTACCTCCTGTTAAGACCCTTAGGGATAGTTGTATCCAATACCTTAATCCAGAGTCTTTCCTGTCGTTTTCTCTGATAGATGTTCCATCTATAGTTGAACTGGATGACTGTGGCCTGTACTGCCGGCCATCCATGATCAACAAAATGTGCCACAAAAGGTGTCTGTATCTCTTTGCCACGTATCACATTGTATTTGTGTTGTGTGAAACGTAAACTTATTGTGTTTCCTGTTTCCCCAACATATTGTTTCTTACATGTAGTACAAGTGACAAGATAGACACAATTTTTGGTCAGTGGGTTTCCTCCTGGCATGGTTTTGTAAACCATGTTGGTGTTATAACACCGTATCCATGTTTTTTTCTGATAGTATGACCATTGACTTTTTGATGTTGTAGTCTTTTTTGATTGTATTTTGGCTTTGATCAGATGGTCTTGTAAATTTTTGTTTTTTCTGAATGCTGCAATGACTCTGTGGTCTTGCAAGAGGTCAGTGTCTTTAAAGATCCTGTCAAAATTCTCCTTTATAATCTTCACCAATTTGACTGTGGCTGGTGAGTATGTTGTGATGAATGGTAAGATTGTAGAGACCTGTATGGGTTTGGTTAGTAGGTATTTCTTTGTTGCATTTCTTAAAAATGAACGGCTGTAACCTCTTTTAGCCAGTGCCACAAAGAGGATTTTTCTGGCTTCCCAAAAGTCTGATTTGTGGCTACATATCCTATGAAATCTCAGGAGTTGAGACTTCAAGAGGCCTGCATATGTGTGCTTTGGGTGGTAGCTACTTTTATGTAGTAGGGCGTGAGTATCTGTTTCTTTGAAGAATACCTTGACTTCTAGATGATTTGTTTTGTCAAAGTGTGTTCCCTTATATGTGGTGGTATCCAGGAAATCCACTGATGTATAACTGGTAGTTGACTTCAGTGTAATGGAAGAGTTATGTGTGTTGAGAATAGTCATGAATTGAGTAAATTCTGACTCTGAGTGTGGCCATACACCCCATATATCATCAAGATATCTAAGATAATATAGTGGTTTAATCTTACAAGATGCCAAGGCTGAGGTTTCCCACTCTGCCATAAATATGTTTGCATATGCAGGGGCAAATTTTTTGCCCATAGCTGTGCCTTTCACTTGTAAGTAGAATTTATCATTGAATTCAAAGTCATTTCTTCTCAGATTGATATCCAATAATTGTAGAAGTTCTTTCTCCGGTCTCCTTTTGTCAGGATATTTTCTAAATATTTCTTTAACGGCTTGAATGCCCTCACTTGTGTCTATATTGGTGTATAGACTATCCACATCTAGTGTGAATAACATGGCCCCTGTGGGGATATGTAGTCGTTTGACTGTGTTAACAAAATGATACGTGTCCTTGATGTAGCTGGGGTGTTTGTTTGATAGTGGATTTAGAAAATGATCTATGTATTCCGCTGTGTAATATGTTTCACTGTCACAATCTGAGACAATAGGCCTTCCTGGAGGAATTTCGTATGGTTTGCTCCACTTGGTAGGATCTTTATGGATTTTAGGTAGCATATAGAATATTCTGGCTCTAGGATCTGAGTTACCCATCAGGTAGATGTGTTGTTTAATATTTATAAACTTTTTTTCCAGAAGTTTATCTATGATTTTTTGTACTATGTTTATGGTTTCCGGATAGATGGGTTTGTCCAGTTTGGTGTAGTATTTGATATCCTCCAGTTGTCTGTGGCCCTCCCACAGATATTGTTTTTTGTCCAAAATGACAATCGCACTGCCCTTATCTGCTGGTTTGATAATGATATCTTTGTTTTGTTTTAGTTGAAGAATGGCTCTCTCTTCCCCTCTATTCAGGTTATTGACTAGCCTTCTAAGTATGAAGTGTTTTTGAAAGTACTCATTATCTGCCTCAATAAGGTCTCTAACCTCTGCTGGTAGTTGGTCATCTTCTGGAGACCAGTTAGATTTTGGTGTAAACAGGGGGATGTCTGTTTCTTCCTTGTCTTGGAAGTGCACTGCCAATTTGATTTTTCTATGGTACTGTTGTAAATCCCACTTGCTTTTTTCCTTTAGGTTCTTGTTGCATTCCAACGTGGGAATGAAGGTTAGGCCTCTGTTGAGTAACTCCAACTGGGAAGTGGTTGGTCTAAAGTGTTTGGACAAATTTATAACATTTTTAGACCCCTCCCTTGTAGGTGGGCTTATGGGGTCTTTTAGTTTATCTGTTGAGACCAATGGTCCAGCATGCTTTTTGCTGTTTCTGTGTCCCAGTGTATGTTGTCTTTTTCAGTGGTGAAATATTGATGTGGAAGTTGGGGAATGATACGGAAGTTGTCCCTGATAATGTCATTCAGATCATTCAGTACTGTCTGTTCTTCGTCTGGTAGGTCCTTTGAATAATTGATCAGAGGTACCCAGACATTAGCTTCAGGGAAGCAGTCCTGTGTCGTTGTTACTGCTTGTGTTACCTGTTTAGACAGGGTTCTGTGACCTTTTTGTGTCCTGTTGTTAATACCAAAGGCCAAGATTATCTTTTCTGGTTCAGTCTGTACTGTAGCTTTCTGAACTAGATTTGCTACATGTGCAAATGTTGCCCCTGGATAACTGTCTATCTGGAGATCAGGACAGTCATATGTGGGGATCCTGGCCAAATTGGAATCTCCCATGATGATCCACTTTTTTGACACTGTGAGGGCCCATTCTTTCCCCTTCCTAAATGTGTCATTGTGTCTAGTGGGTCTTTGTGGACCTCTGGGTTGATTCTGTTTGAATGATCGTTGTATGAGTCTCTTCTTTTCTGCCCCTTTGGCGTTGATACTAGTTCCCATGCTTTTCCTCAGACCTGGGATCAGCATACTGAGTTGGATTCTCTCAGTTACCTCTTGGAATTCAGTGTCTGAGCCTAGGGATATCAAGTCCACCTCATTTTCTTCTTGGGATAGTTCAACGTCATCTACACTCTTATGGTGTGATTGTGAGCATGCTAGCTCCTCCTTTTCGCTCTCTGTTTGGGCCGTATCAGGGATGATCACCTGTTCTTCTACCTGTGTTTCCAGGTTTTCTTGAGCCATTTCTGGGCCCTGTGGCCTGTCCAAGTCCTGTCCTATGAGCATCCCCACTGGGGTAGATGGATTCTTAGGTTGAGAAGCTTCCTCCCTCAAGAGCTCTGGGTTTGGTCGTTGTTCTGGACATATCTGCACTACGTGGGTTATTTTTTGTTTTTTAAGCCTCTGTGGCAGTCCCATTTTCTTGCTTCTCGTCAGGGATGTCGTGGTGTGAGCTAGGTCATCACTCTGTTCTTCCTTCTCACTATCATCTTCCTCCAGTATGATGTCTATTGGGTGGGTTGCCTTCTGTTTTTTAGGTCCCTGTGGCCATTTCACTTTCCTGATTTTTGTCAGAGGTGGTATGGTGTGACCTGGGTCATCACTCAGCTCTTCCTCCTCGCTCTTATCCTCTTCCCACATGATCTCGATTGGGTTTTTTACTTTCTGTTTTTTAGGTTTCTGTGGCAATCCTATTTTTTTGATTCTCTTACGAGGTGGCTCGGTGTGACTTGAGTCATCACTCGGCTCTTCCTCATTCTTCCTATCTTCCTCCAACATGATCTCCAGTTCATCGCCCATTTTAGCTGCGATGAGATTCTCTGCATCTCTTATCACTTCATCTGTTAGGCGTTTTCCCATATTGCGTTTGGACCACTTTACTGCTATTCCAAAGGGTTCCTTCCAATCATCCTCTGTCATGTATGGCAGTGCATCTAGCTCACCTTGCAGTGCCTCTGTATAGTGGTCACGTAGCAGTAGTAGGGTTGTGTGTTCCCAATTTTTCGCATTGCCCTCAATATAGTCTGTTACCTTGCTGGTAGGAACAGCTGGTTTGATTGACATCATTAGATTTTCTGTGATCTTTTTAATGCCAGGTGGAGGTATTTTGCTTCGAAAATTGTTGAGATGATGTGTGCATTTGATCAACCTACTCAATGCTCGCACTCTGACTCCGAAATCTGAATCGTCAGGTTGAGCTCTCTCTTCCATTCTCTGTCTGGGGTTATTTGGAGGTGGCTTCCTTCTGTACTCTGGTTGGTACAATTGTTGCACTTTAGCCTCTGCACGTCCGTGCTTTTGAGGTTTCTGTTGTGCATGCCATTCCTCCTCTCTATGTTGTGGACGTGATTGTTGCTTGTCTCTGTTATCCCTGAATAGGGAGTCACGTTGTGTGTGCCATCCATCCTTTCTATATTGTGGATCTATCTGTCGTCTGCTCCCATTGTTATTGAACAGTCGACGTGGCTGTTGTCCACTTTCATAGCGTTGTCTGTCCTTATATTGTGGTGCTCTGTATGTGAGGCCCCTGTCACGCGTACCAGAGTTCCCTGGTCGTGGTTTATACTGGGACATATCCCTCACATAGCGCTGTGCCTCCCCTGTGTCTCGTCCGGTATGCCGGGCATCCGTTCTGGGAGCCCGGCTGGCACTCTGTGCCTTGTTGTTTGGTTTATATCGAGGTACAATGTACCTCGATGTTTCAAAAAATTGTGGCCTGTGGCCTGGTTCAAATTGTTGGCGTTGTGGATACATTTTATCCCTTGTCCTGCCTGCTCTGACAGCAGCAGCATAGTTGGGACGATCCTTAGGTTGAATGTATTCGCCTGTATGGTGGCTTGTAACACGGGGCTCATGGCGTGCCATGTTTCGTCCTCTTTTGTAGGACACCCTCGTCCACCCTTCCTCCTCTGAATCAGAATACATTAGTACAGTTTACTAATTTATTCTATGGAGGGTAGGTTACTTATAGGTAACACAAGTTTTATTTCCGTTCAGCCCCCTCGTTTGGGTGGGCTAGAAGGCTAAACTAGATAGTTTATTATGTATCAACTTGTGTTAAAAATGATCCGCTAATTTGGGTTTAGTTTGCTACTATCAGCTTTTTATAAATGATGTGTCAACCTTGTTTATCAACGACGTTTCGATTTGTCTAAATCTTCATCAGGCTGTACATGGTTGACAAGTTATTTATTGTGAAAAGTATCGATTTGAAACAATGCAATGAAAATGAAGCTTGGAGCAATGTGACTCGGTGGTGTGTCTCCCTCAAAGTGCTGAGAGAGAGTGAGCGCGAGTGGGGAGCGGTAGTCCCTTTTATACTCTTGTGGGCGTGTCTAAGTTCCCTTGGCAGTCAAACTTGGTGTTGTGAGTGCTTTTATCGTGTTTTACTGGTGTTTACCTTTGATCAAAAAATATTTTGATTACCCTCTATCCTTTCTTTTGGTTTAGCGGATGTTATGGTATGTATGATTTATTTTATGTGACAACGCATGTTGTTTTTTTGCGTGGAAGAATGTGGCTTTTCTTGGAAGAGTCACCTTCCGCCCTGCCATTCTTCCATGTAATCTTCATCCGTTCTCTCTTGACTAGTGTGTTCATCTGTTGTGATGCATTTCAGGTGCATCCATCAGGTAGATCTGTAGTGAATAAATATTTGTTTTATTTTAGTTTATCAGGTTTTTCATGTCTGAGCATGTTTTGCATCCTGTGTGCGTTATGAGTGGTGTACTTGTGAGACTGTTGTCTCACAGTGTTTTATACCACCGTACCTGTTCTAATGGCCCTGTCTGTGTTTGTAGAATTATTTATAGGGCTCTATAGTGAACAAAAATAAATTATTTTAGCCTATCAGATTTTTTAGTGAAAAAATAAAATATTTTAGCCCATTAGGTTTTATATGTCCATGCCTATTTGCATCCTATGTGCTTTGTAAATGATGTATTTGTAAGACTATTGTCTCACATGCCTGTAAGATTATTGTCTTCCAGTGTATTGCACTACAGTCCCTGTTCAAACGGCCTTGCCTATATTGTAAAATCACATGTGGGATTTTTAATTCGTATGAGACTGTTATTTCCATTTTGCCATGTCCTTTAATGTGGTTTCCATGTTTTTTCCATGTATTTCCTTCTTTGTAAGGCAAGGTGTCTTATTGCGTCACTCCCTGTCATCCCCTGTTTTCACTGGGAAATGTCTCCCCTTCGTTCCTCATAGAAAATAAATTAGTTTTAGAATAGGGGGTGACTGGATGTGTGTTTAATATATTCTGTAAATGTCGAGTCTGTCAACCTAAGATTATTCACCACGTCTTATTTCATATCCCACAAATTTAAGTTTTGTTCATGACACTTCAGTTAGGTTAAAGCATGTCACCTCACTTGTCTGAAGAGCCCATAAGTGCACCCTCATGGAATCCCTCGTATATCCCCCAGTTACAGGCAGGGTACACCAGTACACTTGATTGTGTATTTCTTAAGACTTCTTGTTATGGAGGTCAGTGTATTCCATCACTGCTCTGGGGGACCCCTAAGTGCATTCCAGTGCAGGGTCCCTCGTATACTCTTCAGGGTCAAGTCAGGGTATACTGGCCTTCTTCTTAGGTTTAGGTCAAAACTTGGAGTCAATGTGGGGTAGTGTGGTTAAGTTTAGGGTAAGTGATTAGGTTTCATCATACCCTTGTGTTTTAAGTTGTGACATGGTAGTCAGGATCTTTGGTTGAGACGTTTAGGGTAAGTGATTAGGTTTCATCATACCCTTGTGTTTTAAGTTGTGACATGGTAGTCAGGATCTTTGGTTGAGACGTGGTGAGCGTATGGTTAGGCTTTGAGTAATAGATGGGGTGGAATTACCCTTATAATTTCTTGATTAGATTTTAAGCCTATGGGTAGATTCTGTTTTTAAGTTGACATGTAATAGATGGGATCTTAGGTTGAGACATGCTAATGGAGTTTTGGCTGGGGTTAAAGGTCAAGGCCTGTGTCCCAGTTTTTAAATTTTAAAGTGTATATCAAGTTTGTATATGTGATCTTGTGAATGTCAAGTCCATCAACCTGAGATTATTCACCACGTTTTATTCCATGTCCCACAAATTTTATCCCATATTTGTGTCATCCTATAGGCCATCAGTCCGAGCCAGGTTCGCACAGGGATCCATGCAGTCCACTCCAACCGCAGAGCGGGACTCCCTGTCATTAGGGTCAGACTGTGCACAGGTGAGTATGACCATTCAAGTTTTGTTCATGACACTCTCATTAGGTTAAGGCATAACACCTCACTTGTCTGATGAGTCCCTAAGTGCACCCCCCCGAAATCACTCGTACGTAGCCCAGTATACAGGCCGGGTACACTATTATACTGGTTATGTATTTATTCAGACTTCTAGTATGGAAGTCAGTGTATTCCATCACTGCTCTGGGAGACCCCTGAGTGTATTCCAGTACAGGGTCCCTCGTATACTCTCCAGGATCAAGTCAGGGTGTGCTGATCCTGCTCTTAGGTTTAGATCAAAACTTGGGGTCAATGTGGGACAATGTGGTTTAGGTTTAGGGGTAAGTGATTAGGTTTCATCATACCCCTGTATCTTAGGTTGTGACATGGTAGTCAGTATCTTAAGTTGAGACGTGGTGAATGTATGGTTAGGCTTTGGGTAATGGGTGGGGTGGGATTCCCTCATAGTTTCTTGGTTAGACTTGAACCTATAGGTAGGTTTTGTTTTGAGTTGAAATGTAGTCAGTGGGATCTTAGGTTGAGACGTGATGATGAAGTTTTGGCTGGGGTCAAAGGTCAAGGCCTATGTCCCAGTATTTACACTGAGGTGTCTACCAGGTTTGTGTATGTGATTCTGTACTTCAAGTGCCCTTGGAGGGCTAGTATACAAGTCCCTTGTTAGGGTCCATTGTGTGAATCTGAATTTAGGTTTTAAACCTGTGTCCTCAGTATTTTAAGTTGAAGTGAATGGGATTGTGTCCTGTAATCCAGCACTGTGACCTTTTGAAATCCAAGGCTTGTTTAGGCTTTACTGTTGGCCTTCTGGGATTTATGTTTGTGTTGGTGTGCATACATCAGTATGAGTCTGTATACAGAGTCAATTAAGATGTAGATATGTCTTGTGTTCTGTCATAGTGACCTTTTAATTATATGGCCTACTTAGGCTTCAATTGAGGCCTTCTGGGTGTTATGCTCGAATTGATGTGTATGCACCAACGTGCTATTGGATGTAGGATCTTGTAGTAATGTTACGGTCAAGAGGTTGTTGTTATGTGTTGTTTTATCTTAAAAAGAACTCCCCCGAGTCCTTATCCAGGTGAGGGTGTAAGGGAAGTTGATTATGTGTGTTTTTTTCTCACTGCTGTTCCCATCCTTCCAGGGTGGTGTATCTCGAGTCCTTCATATGCTTTTATTACTAAAAGTGTCTTCTATCCTGGGTTGTCAGGGGTAAGAGGCTGATGATCCAATCAGCAAAGGGCGCTAGCTAGTTAGGGGTAGGGGGAAGGGTGCCCTGGCTCAGGCCAGGGCACTATGCATTGGCCATCTCGTTACTGACCGGGTGATCAGGTGATCCTACCTCCTGTTAAGACCCTTAGGGATAGTTGTATCCAATACCTTAATCCAGAGTCTTTCCTGTCGTTTTCTCTGATAGATGTTCCATCTATAGTTGAACTGGATGACTGTGGCCTGTACTGCCGGCCATCCATGATCAACAAAATGTGCCACAAAAGGTGTCTGTATCTCTTTGCCACGTATCACATTGTATTTGTGTTGTGTGAAACGTAAACTTATTGTGTTTCCTGTTTCCCCAACATATTGTTTCTTACATGTAGTACAAGTGACAAGATAGACACAATTTTTGGTCAGTGGGTTTCCTCCTGGCATGGTTTTGTAAACCATGTTGGTGTTATAACACCGTATCCATGTTTTTTTCTGATAGTATGACCATTGACTTTTTGATGTTGTAGTCTTTTTTGATTGTATTTTGGCTTTGATCAGATGGTCTTGTAAATTTTTGTTTTTTCTGAATGCTGCAATGACTCTGTGGTCTTGCAAGAGGTCAGTGTCTTTAAAGATCCTGTCAAAATTCTCCTTTATAATCTTCACCAATTTGACTGTGGCTGGTGAGTATGTTGTGATGAATGGTAAGATTGTAGAGACCTGTATGGGTTTGGTTAGTAGGTATTTCTTTGTTGCATTTCTTAAAAATGAACGGCTGTAACCTCTTTTAGCCAGTGCCACAAAGAGGATTTTTCTGGCTTCCCAAAAGTCTGATTTGTGGCTACATATCCTATGAAATCTCAGGAGTTGAGACTTCAAGAGGCCTGCATATGTGTGCTTTGGGTGGTAGCTACTTTTATGTAGTAGGGCGTGAGTATCTGTTTCTTTGAAGAATACCTTGACTTCTAGATGATTTGTTTTGTCAAAGTGTGTTCCCTTATATGTGGTGGTATCCAGGAAATCCACTGATGTATAACTGGTAGTTGACTTCAGTGTAATGGAAGAGTTATGTGTGTTGAGAATAGTCATGAATTGAGTAAATTCTGACTCTGAGTGTGGCCATACACCCCATATATCATCAAGATATCTAAGATAATATAGTGGTTTAATCTTACAAGATGCCAAGGCTGAGGTTTCCCACTCTGCCATAAATATGTTTGCATATGCAGGGGCAAATTTTTTGCCCATAGCTGTGCCTTTCACTTGTAAGTAGAATTTATCATTGAATTCAAAGTCATTTCTTCTCAGATTGATATCCAATAATTGTAGAAGTTCTTTCTCCGGTCTCCTTTTGTCAGGATATTTTCTAAATATTTCTTTAACGGCTTGAATGCCCTCACTTGTGTCTATATTGGTGTATAGACTATCCACATCTAGTGTGAATAACATGGCCCCTGTGGGGATATGTAGTCGTTTGACTGTGTTAACAAAATGATACGTGTCCTTGATGTAGCTGGGGTGTTTGTTTGATAGTGGATTTAGAAAATGATCTATGTATTCCGCTGTGTAATATGTTTCACTGTCACAATCTGAGACAATAGGCCTTCCTGGAGGAATTTCGTATGGTTTGCTCCACTTGGTAGGATCTTTATGGATTTTAGGTAGCATATAGAATATTCTGGCTCTAGGATCTGAGTTACCCATCAGGTAGATGTGTTGTTTAATATTTATAAACTTTTTTTCCAGAAGTTTATCTATGATTTTTTGTACTATGTTTATGGTTTCCGGATAGATGGGTTTGTCCAGTTTGGTGTAGTATTTGATATCCTCCAGTTGTCTGTGGCCCTCCCACAGATATTGTTTTTTGTCCAAAATGACAATCGCACTGCCCTTATCTGCTGGTTTGATAATGATATCTTTGTTTTGTTTTAGTTGAAGAATGGCTCTCTCTTCCCCTCTATTCAGGTTATTGACTAGCCTTCTAAGTATGAAGTGTTTTTGAAAGTACTCATTATCTGCCTCAATAAGGTCTCTAACCTCTGCTGGTAGTTGGTCATCTTCTGGAGACCAGTTAGATTTTGGTGTAAACAGGGGGATGTCTGTTTCTTCCTTGTCTTGGAAGTGCACTGCCAATTTGATTTTTCTATGGTACTGTTGTAAATCCCACTTGCTTTTTTCCTTTAGGTTCTTGTTGCATTCCAACGTGGGAATGAAGGTTAGGCCTCTGTTGAGTAACTCCAACTGGGAAGTGGTTGGTCTAAAGTGTTTGGACAAATTTATAACATTTTTAGACCCCTCCCTTGTAGGTGGGCTTATGGGGTCTTTTAGTTTATCTGTTGAGACCAATGGTCCAGCATGCTTTTTGCTGTTTCTGTGTCCCAGTGTATGTTGTCTTTTTCAGTGGTGAAATATTGATGTGGAAGTTGGGGAATGATACGGAAGTTGTCCCTGATAATGTCATTCAGATCATTCAGTACTGTCTGTTCTTCGTCTGGTAGGTCCTTTGAATAATTGATCAGAGGTACCCAGACATTAGCTTCAGGGAAGCAGTCCTGTGTCGTTGTTACTGCTTGTGTTACCTGTTTAGACAGGGTTCTGTGACCTTTTTGTGTCCTGTTGTTAATACCAAAGGCCAAGATTATCTTTTCTGGTTCAGTCTGTACTGTAGCTTTCTGAACTAGATTTGCTACATGTGCAAATGTTGCCCCTGGATAACTGTCTATCTGGAGATCAGGACAGTCATATGTGGGGATCCTGGCCAAATTGGAATCTCCCATGATGATCCACTTTTTTGACACTGTGAGGGCCCATTCTTTCCCCTTCCTAAATGTGTCATTGTGTCTAGTGGGTCTTTGTGGACCTCTGGGTTGATTCTGTTTGAATGATCGTTGTATGAGTCTCTTCTTTTCTGCCCCTTTGGCGTTGATACTAGTTCCCATGCTTTTCCTCAGACCTGGGATCAGCATACTGAGTTGGATTCTCTCAGTTACCTCTTGGAATTCAGTGTCTGAGCCTAGGGATATCAAGTCCACCTCATTTTCTTCTTGGGATAGTTCAACGTCATCTACACTCTTATGGTGTGATTGTGAGCATGCTAGCTCCTCCTTTTCGCTCTCTGTTTGGGCCGTATCAGGGATGATCACCTGTTCTTCTACCTGTGTTTCCAGGTTTTCTTGAGCCATTTCTGGGCCCTGTGGCCTGTCCAAGTCCTGTCCTATGAGCATCCCCACTGGGGTAGATGGATTCTTAGGTTGAGAAGCTTCCTCCCTCAAGAGCTCTGGGTTTGGTCGTTGTTCATGACATATCTGCACTACGTGGGTTATTTTTTGTTTTTTAAGCCTCTGTGGCAGTCCCATTTTCTTGCTTCTCGTCAGGGATGTCGTGGTGTGAGCTAGGTCATCACTCTGTTCTTCCTTCTCACTATCATCTTCCTCCAGTATGATGTCTATTGGGTGGGTTGCCTTCTGTTTTTTAGGTCCCTGTGGCCATTTCACTTTCCTGATTTTTGTCAGAGGTGGTATGGTGTGACCTGGGTCATCACTCAGCTCTTCCTCCTCGCTCTTATCCTCTTCCCACATGATCTCGATTGGGTTTTTTACTTTCTGTTTTTTAGGTTTCTGTGGCAATCCTATTTTTTTGATTCTCTTACGAGGTGGCTCGGTGTGACTTGAGTCATCACTCGGCTCTTCCTCATTCTTCCTATCTTCCTCCAACATGATCTCCAGTTCATCGCCCATTTTAGCTGCGATGAGATTCTCTGCATCTCTTATCACTTCATCTGTTAGGCGTTTTCCCATATTGCGTTTGGACCACTTTACTGCTATTCCAAAGGGTTCCTTCCAATCATCCTCTGTCATGTATGGCAGTGCATCTAGCTCACCTTGCAGTGCCTCTGTATAGTGGTCACGTAGCAGTAGTAGGGTTGTGTGTTCCCAATTTTTCGCATTGCCCTCAATATAGTCTGTTACCTTGCTGGTAGGAACAGCTGGTTTGATTGACATCATTAGATTTTCTGTGATCTTTTTAATGCCAGGTGGAGGTATTTTGCTTCGAAAATTGTTGAGATGATGTGTGCATTTGATCAACCTACTCAATGCTCGCACTCTGACTCCGAAA
Source organism: Poromitra crassiceps (assembly GCF_964638095.1). Taxonomy (NCBI): domain Eukaryota; kingdom Metazoa; phylum Chordata; class Actinopteri; order Beryciformes; family Melamphaidae; genus Poromitra; species Poromitra crassiceps. The sequence continues at coordinate 119,382 of NW_028151922.1, read as the reverse complement.
TCTGAATCGTCAGGTTGAGCTCTCTCTTCCATTCTCTGTCTGGGGTTATTTGGAGGTGGCTTCCTTCTGTACTCTGGTTGGTACAATTGTTGCACTTTAGCCTCTGCACGTCCGTGCTTTTGAGGTTTCTGTTGTGCATGCCATTCCTCCTCTCTATGTTGTGGACGTGATTGTTGCTTGTCTCTGTTATCCCTGAATAGGGAGTCACGTTGTGTGTGCCATCCATCCTTTCTATATTGTGGATCTATCTGTCGTCTGCTCCCATTGTTATTGAACAGTCGACGTGGCTGTTGTCCACTTTCATAGCGTTGTCTGTCCTTATATTGTGGTGCTCTGTATGTGAGGCCCCTGTCACGCGTACCAGAGTTCCCTGGTCGTGGTTTATACTGGGACATATCCCTCACATAGCGCTGTGCCTCCCCTGTGTCTCGTCCGGTATGCCGGGCATCCGTTCTGGGAGCCCGGCTGGCACTCTGTGCCTTGTTGTTTGGTTTATATCGAGGTACAATGTACCTCGATGTTTCAAAAAATTGTGGCCTGTGGCCTGGTTCAAATTGTTGGCGTTGTGGATACATTTTATCCCTTGTCCTGCCTGCTCTGACAGCAGCAGCATAGTTGGGACGATCCTTAGGTTGAATGTATTCGCCTGTATGGTGGCTTGTAACACGGGGCTCATGGCGTGCCATGTTTCGTCCTCTTTTGTAGGACACCCTCGTCCACCCTTCCTCCTCTGAATCAGAATACATTAGTACAGTTTACTAATTTATTCTATGGAGGGTAGGTTACTTATAGGTAACACAAGTTTTATTTCCGTTCAGCCCCCTCGTTTGGGTGGGCTAGAAGGCTAAACTAGATAGTTTATTATGTATCAACTTGTGTTAAAAATGATCCGCTAATTTGGGTTTAGTTTGCTACTATCAGCTTTTTATAAATGATGTGTCAACCTTGTTTATCAACGACGTTTCGATTTGTCTAAATCTTCATCAGGCTGTACATGGTTGACAAGTTATTTATTGTGAAAAGTATCGATTTGAAACAATGCAATGAAAATGAAGCTTGGAGCAATGTGACTCGGTGGTGTGTCTCCCTCAAAGTGCTGAGAGAGAGTGAGCGCGAGTGGGGAGCGGTAGTCCCTTTTATACTCTTGTGGGCGTGTCTAAGTTCCCTTGGCAGTCAAACTTGGTGTTGTGAGTGCTTTTATCGTGTTTTACTGGTGTTTACCTTTGATCAAAAAATATTTTGATTACCCTCTATCCTTTCTTTTGGTTTAGCGGATGTTATGGTATGTATGATTTATTTTATGTGACAACGCATGTTGTTTTTTTGCGTGGAAGAATGTGGCTTTTCTTGGAAGAGTCACCTTCCGCCCTGCCATTCTTCCATGTAATCTTCATCCGTTCTCTCTTGACTAGTGTGTTCATCTGTTGTGATGCATTTCAGGTGCATCCATCAGGTAGATCTGTAGTGAATAAATATTTGTTTTATTTTAGTTTATCAGGTTTTTCATGTCTGAGCATGTTTTGCATCCTGTGTGCGTTATGAGTGGTGTACTTGTGAGACTGTTGTCTCACAGTGTTTTATACCACCGTACCTGTTCTAATGGCCCTGTCTGTGTTTGTAGAATTATTTATAGGGCTCTATAGTGAACAAAAATAAATTATTTTAGCCTATCAGATTTTTTAGTGAAAAAATAAAATATTTTAGCCCATTAGGTTTTATATGTCCATGCCTATTTGCATCCTATGTGCTTTGTAAATGATGTATTTGTAAGACTATTGTCTCACATGCCTGTAAGATTATTGTCTTCCAGTGTATTGCACTACAGTCCCTGTTCAAACGGCCTTGCCTATATTGTAAAATCACATGTGGGATTTTTAATTCGTATGAGACTGTTATTTCCATTTTGCCATGTCCTTTAATGTGGTTTCCATGTTTTTTCCATGTATTTCCTTCTTTGTAAGGCAAGGTGTCTTATTGCGTCACTCCCTGTCATCCCCTGTTTTCACTGGGAAATGTCTCCCCTTCGTTCCTCATAGAAAATAAATTAGTTTTAGAATAGGGGGTGACTGGATGTGTGTTTAATATATTCTGTAAATGTCGAGTCTGTCAACCTAAGATTATTCACCACGTCTTATTTCATATCCCACAAATTTAAGTTTTGTTCATGACACTTCAGTTAGGTTAAAGCATGTCACCTCACTTGTCTGAAGAGCCCATAAGTGCACCCTCATGGAATCCCTCGTATATCCCCCAGTTACAGGCAGGGTACACCAGTACACTTGATTGTGTATTTCTTAAGACTTCTTGTTATGGAGGTCAGTGTATTCCATCACTGCTCTGGGGGACCCCTAAGTGCATTCCAGTGCAGGGTCCCTCGTATACTCTTCAGGGTCAAGTCAGGGTATACTGGCCTTCTTCTTAGGTTTAGGTCAAAACTTGGAGTCAATGTGGGGTAGTGTGGTTAAGTTTAGGGTAAGTGATTAGGTTTCATCATACCCTTGTGTTTTAAGTTGTGACATGGTAGTCAGGATCTTTGGTTGAGACGTTTAGGGTAAGTGATTAGGTTTCATCATACCCTTGTGTTTTAAGTTGTGACATGGTAGTCAGGATCTTTGGTTGAGACGTGGTGAGCGTATGGTTAGGCTTTGAGTAATAGATGGGGTGGAATTACCCTTATAATTTCTTGATTAGATTTTAAGCCTATGGGTAGATTCTGTTTTTAAGTTGACATGTAATAGATGGGATCTTAGGTTGAGACATGCTAATGGAGTTTTGGCTGGGGTTAAAGGTCAAGGCCTGTGTCCCAGTTTTTAAATTTTAAAGTGTATATCAAGTTTGTATATGTGATCTTGTGAATGTCAAGTCCATCAACCTGAGATTATTCACCACGTTTTATTCCATGTCCCACAAATTTTATCCCATATTTGTGTCATCCTATAGGCCATCAGTCCGAGCCAGGTTCGCACAGGGATCCATGCAGTCCACTCCAACCGCAGAGCGGGACTCCCTGTCATTAGGGTCAGACTGTGCACAGGTGAGTATGACCATTCAAGTTTTGTTCATGACACTCTCATTAGGTTAAGGCATAACACCTCACTTGTCTGATGAGTCCCTAAGTGCACCCCCCCGAAATCACTCGTACGTAGCCCAGTATACAGGCCGGGTACACTATTATACTGGTTATGTATTTATTCAGACTTCTAGTATGGAAGTCAGTGTATTCCATCACTGCTCTGGGAGACCCCTGAGTGTATTCCAGTACAGGGTCCCTCGTATACTCTCCAGGATCAAGTCAGGGTGTGCTGATCCTGCTCTTAGGTTTAGATCAAAACTTGGGGTCAATGTGGGACAATGTGGTTTAGGTTTAGGGGTAAGTGATTAGGTTTCATCATACCCCTGTATCTTAGGTTGTGACATGGTAGTCAGTATCTTAAGTTGAGACGTGGTGAATGTATGGTTAGGCTTTGGGTAATGGGTGGGGTGGGATTCCCTCATAGTTTCTTGGTTAGACTTGAACCTATAGGTAGGTTTTGTTTTGAGTTGAAATGTAGTCAGTGGGATCTTAGGTTGAGACGTGATGATGAAGTTTTGGCTGGGGTCAAAGGTCAAGGCCTATGTCCCAGTATTTACACTGAGGTGTCTACCAGGTTTGTGTATGTGATTCTGTACTTCAAGTGCCCTTGGAGGGCTAGTATACAAGTCCCTTGTTAGGGTCCATTGTGTGAATCTGAATTTAGGTTTTAAACCTGTGTCCTCAGTATTTTAAGTTGAAGTGAATGGGATTGTGTCCTGTAATCCAGCACTGTGACCTTTTGAAATCCAAGGCTTGTTTAGGCTTTACTGTTGGCCTTCTGGGATTTATGTTTGTGTTGGTGTGCATACATCAGTATGAGTCTGTATACAGAGTCAATTAAGATGTAGATATGTCTTGTGTTCTGTCATAGTGACCTTTTAATTATATGGCCTACTTAGGCTTCAATTGAGGCCTTCTGGGTGTTATGCTCGAATTGATGTGTATGCACCAACGTGCTATTGGATGTAGGATCTTGTAGTAATGTTACGGTCAAGAGGTTGTTGTTATGTGTTGTTTTATCTTAAAAAGAACTCCCCCGAGTCCTTATCCAGGTGAGGGTGTAAGGGAAGTTGATTATGTGTGTTTTTTTCTCACTGCTGTTCCCATCCTTCCAGGGTGGTGTATCTCGAGTCCTTCATATGCTTTTATTACTAAAAGTGTCTTCTATCCTGGGTTGTCAGGGGTAAGAGGCTGATGATCCAATCAGCAAAGGGCGCTAGCTAGTTAGGGGTAGGGGGAAGGGTGCCCTGGCTCAGGCCAGGGCACTATGCATTGGCCATCTCGTTACTGACCGGGTGATCAGGTGATCCTACCTCCTGTTAAGACCCTTAGGGATAGTTGTATCCAATACCTTAATCCAGAGTCTTTCCTGTCGTTTTCTCTGATAGATGTTCCATCTATAGTTGAACTGGATGACTGTGGCCTGTACTGCCGGCCATCCATGATCAACAAAATGTGCCACAAAAGGTGTCTGTATCTCTTTGCCACGTATCACATTGTATTTGTGTTGTGTGAAACGTAAACTTATTGTGTTTCCTGTTTCCCCAACATATTGTTTCTTACATGTAGTACAAGTGACAAGATAGACACAATTTTTGGTCAGTGGGTTTCCTCCTGGCATGGTTTTGTAAACCATGTTGGTGTTATAACACCGTATCCATGTTTTTTTCTGATAGTATGACCATTGACTTTTTGATGTTGTAGTCTTTTTTGATTGTATTTTGGCTTTGATCAGATGGTCTTGTAAATTTTTGTTTTTTCTGAATGCTGCAATGACTCTGTGGTCTTGCAAGAGGTCAGTGTCTTTAAAGATCCTGTCAAAATTCTCCTTTATAATCTTCACCAATTTGACTGTGGCTGGTGAGTATGTTGTGATGAATGGTAAGATTGTAGAGACCTGTATGGGTTTGGTTAGTAGGTATTTCTTTGTTGCATTTCTTAAAAATGAACGGCTGTAACCTCTTTTAGCCAGTGCCACAAAGAGGATTTTTCTGGCTTCCCAAAAGTCTGATTTGTGGCTACATATCCTATGAAATCTCAGGAGTTGAGACTTCAAGAGGCCTGCATATGTGTGCTTTGGGTGGTAGCTACTTTTATGTAGTAGGGCGTGAGTATCTGTTTCTTTGAAGAATACCTTGACTTCTAGATGATTTGTTTTGTCAAAGTGTGTTCCCTTATATGTGGTGGTATCCAGGAAATCCACTGATGTATAACTGGTAGTTGACTTCAGTGTAATGGAAGAGTTATGTGTGTTGAGAATAGTCATGAATTGAGTAAATTCTGACTCTGAGTGTGGCCATACACCCCATATATCATCAAGATATCTAAGATAATATAGTGGTTTAATCTTACAAGATGCCAAGGCTGAGGTTTCCCACTCTGCCATAAATATGTTTGCATATGCAGGGGCAAATTTTTTGCCCATAGCTGTGCCTTTCACTTGTAAGTAGAATTTATCATTGAATTCAAAGTCATTTCTTCTCAGATTGATATCCAATAATTGTAGAAGTTCTTTCTCCGGTCTCCTTTTGTCAGGATATTTTCTAAATATTTCTTTAACGGCTTGAATGCCCTCACTTGTGTCTATATTGGTGTATAGACTATCCACATCTAGTGTGAATAACATGGCCCCTGTGGGGATATGTAGTCGTTTGACTGTGTTAACAAAATGATACGTGTCCTTGATGTAGCTGGGGTGTTTGTTTGATAGTGGATTTAGAAAATGATCTATGTATTCCGCTGTGTAATATGTTTCACTGTCACAATCTGAGACAATAGGCCTTCCTGGAGGAATTTCGTATGGTTTGCTCCACTTGGTAGGATCTTTATGGATTTTAGGTAGCATATAGAATATTCTGGCTCTAGGATCTGAGTTACCCATCAGGTAGATGTGTTGTTTAATATTTATAAACTTTTTTTCCAGAAGTTTATCTATGATTTTTTGTACTATGTTTATGGTTTCCGGATAGATGGGTTTGTCCAGTTTGGTGTAGTATTTGATATCCTCCAGTTGTCTGTGGCCCTCCCACAGATATTGTTTTTTGTCCAAAATGACAATCGCACTGCCCTTATCTGCTGGTTTGATAATGATATCTTTGTTTTGTTTTAGTTGAAGAATGGCTCTCTCTTCCCCTCTATTCAGGTTATTGACTAGCCTTCTAAGTATGAAGTGTTTTTGAAAGTACTCATTATCTGCCTCAATAAGGTCTCTAACCTCTGCTGGTAGTTGGTCATCTTCTGGAGACCAGTTAGATTTTGGTGTAAACAGGGGGATGTCTGTTTCTTCCTTGTCTTGGAAGTGCACTGCCAATTTGATTTTTCTATGGTACTGTTGTAAATCCCACTTGCTTTTTTCCTTTAGGTTCTTGTTGCATTCCAACGTGGGAATGAAGGTTAGGCCTCTGTTGAGTAACTCCAACTGGGAAGTGGTTGGTCTAAAGTGTTTGGACAAATTTATAACATTTTTAGACCCCTCCCTTGTAGGTGGGCTTATGGGGTCTTTTAGTTTATCTGTTGAGACCAATGGTCCAGCATGCTTTTTGCTGTTTCTGTGTCCCAGTGTATGTTGTCTTTTTCAGTGGTGAAATATTGATGTGGAAGTTGGGGAATGATACGGAAGTTGTCCCTGATAATGTCATTCAGATCATTCAGTACTGTCTGTTCTTCGTCTGGTAGGTCCTTTGAATAATTGATCAGAGGTACCCAGACATTAGCTTCAGGGAAGCAGTCCTGTGTCGTTGTTACTGCTTGTGTTACCTGTTTAGACAGGGTTCTGTGACCTTTTTGTGTCCTGTTGTTAATACCAAAGGCCAAGATTATCTTTTCTGGTTCAGTCTGTACTGTAGCTTTCTGAACTAGATTTGCTACATGTGCAAATGTTGCCCCTGGATAACTGTCTATCTGGAGATCAGGACAGTCATATGTGGGGATCCTGGCCAAATTGGAATCTCCCATGATGATCCACTTTTTTGACACTGTGAGGGCCCATTCTTTCCCCTTCCTAAATGTGTCATTGTGTCTAGTGGGTCTTTGTGGACCTCTGGGTTGATTCTGTTTGAATGATCGTTGTATGAGTCTCTTCTTTTCTGCCCCTTTGGCGTTGATACTAGTTCCCATGCTTTTCCTCAGACCTGGGATCAGCATACTGAGTTGGATTCTCTCAGTTACCTCTTGGAATTCAGTGTCTGAGCCTAGGGATATCAAGTCCACCTCATTTTCTTCTTGGGATAGTTCAACGTCATCTACACTCTTATGGTGTGATTGTGAGCATGCTAGCTCCTCCTTTTCGCTCTCTGTTTGGGCCGTATCAGGGATGATCACCTGTTCTTCTACCTGTGTTTCCAGGTTTTCTTGAGCCATTTCTGGGCCCTGTGGCCTGTCCAAGTCCTGTCCTATGAGCATCCCCACTGGGGTAGATGGATTCTTAGGTTGAGAAGCTTCCTCCCTCAAGAGCTCTGGGTTTGGTCGTTGTTCATGACATATCTGCACTACGTGGGTTATTTTTTGTTTTTTAAGCCTCTGTGGCAGTCCCATTTTCTTGCTTCTCGTCAGGGATGTCGTGGTGTGAGCTAGGTCATCACTCTGTTCTTCCTTCTCACTATCATCTTCCTCCAGTATGATGTCTATTGGGTGGGTTGCCTTCTGTTTTTTAGGTCCCTGTGGCCATTTCACTTTCCTGATTTTTGTCAGAGGTGGTATGGTGTGACCTGGGTCATCACTCAGCTCTTCCTCCTCGCTCTTATCCTCTTCCCACATGATCTCGATTGGGTTTTTTACTTTCTGTTTTTTAGGTTTCTGTGGCAATCCTATTTTTTTGATTCTCTTACGAGGTGGCTCGGTGTGACTTGAGTCATCACTCGGCTCTTCCTCATTCTTCCTATCTTCCTCCAACATGATCTCCAGTTCATCGCCCATTTTAGCTGCGATGAGATTCTCTGCATCTCTTATCACTTCATCTGTTAGGCGTTTTCCCATATTGCGTTTGGACCACTTTACTGCTATTCCAAAGGGTTCCTTCCAATCATCCTCTGTCATGTATGGCAGTGCATCTAGCTCACCTTGCAGTGCCTCTGTATAGTGGTCACGTAGCAGTAGTAGGGTTGTGTGTTCCCAATTTTTCGCATTGCCCTCAATATAGTCTGTTACCTTGCTGGTAGGAACAGCTGGTTTGATTGACATCATTAGATTTTCTGTGATCTTTTTAATGCCAGGTGGAGGTATTTTGCTTCGAAAATTGTTGAGATGATGTGTGCATTTGATCAACCTACTCAATGCTCGCACTCTGACTCCGAAATCTGAATCGTCAGGTTGAGCTCTCTCTTCCATTCTCTGTCTGGGGTTATTTGGAGGTGGCTTCCTTCTGTACTCTGGTTGGTACAATTGTTGCACTTTAGCCTCTGCACGTCCGTGCTTTTGAGGTTTCTGTTGTGCATGCCATTCCTCCTCTCTATGTTGTGGACGTGATTGTTGCTTGTCTCTGTTATCCCTGAATAGGGAGTCACGTTGTGTGTGCCATCCATCCTTTCTATATTGTGGATCTATCTGTCGTCTGCTCCCATTGTTATTGAACAGTCGACGTGGCTGTTGTCCACTTTCATAGCGTTGTCTGTCCTTATATTGTGGTGCTCTGTATGTGAGGCCCCTGTCACGCGTACCAGAGTTCCCTGGTCGTGGTTTATACTGGGACATATCCCTCACATAGCGCTGTGCCTCCCCTGTGTCTCGTCCGGTATGCCGGGCATCCGTTCTGGGAGCCCGGCTGGCACTCTGTGCCTTGTTGTTTGGTTTATATCGAGGTACAATGTACCTCGATGTTTCAAAAAATTGTGGCCTGTGGCCTGGTTCAAATTGTTGGCGTTGTGGATACATTTTATCCCTTGTCCTGCCTGCTCTGACAGCAGCAGCATAGTTGGGACGATCCTTAGGTTGAATGTATTCGCCTGTATGGTGGCTTGTAACACGGGGCTCATGGCGTGCCATGTTTCGTCCTCTTTTGTAGGACACCCTCGTCCACCCTTCCTCCTCTGAATCAGAATACATTAGTACAGTTTACTAATTTATTCTATGGAGGGTAGGTTACTTATAGGTAACACAAGTTTTATTTCCGTTCAGCCCCCTCGTTTGGGTGGGCTAGAAGGCTAAACTAGATAGTTTATTATGTATCAACTTGTGTTAAAAATGATCCGCTAATTTGGGTTTAGTTTGCTACTATCAGCTTTTTATAAATGATGTGTCAACCTTGTTTATCAACGACGTTTCGATTTGTCTAAATCTTCATCAGGCTGTACATGGTTGACAAGTTATTTATTGTGAAAAGTATCGATTTGAAACAATGCAATGAAAATGAAGCTTGGAGCAATGTGACTCGGTGGTGTGTCTCCCTCAAAGTGCTGAGAGAGAGTGAGCGCGAGTGGGGAGCGGTAGTCCCTTTTATACTCTTGTGGGCGTGTCTAAGTTCCCTTGGCAGTCAAACTTGGTGTTGTGAGTGCTTTTATCGTGTTTTACTGGTGTTTACCTTTGATCAAAAAATATTTTGATTACCCTCTATCCTTTCTTTTGGTTTAGCGGATGTTATGGTATGTATGATTTATTTTATGTGACAACGCATGTTGTTTTTTTGCGTGGAAGAATGTGGCTTTTCTTGGAAGAGTCACCTTCCGCCCTGCCATTCTTCCATGTAATCTTCATCCGTTCTCTCTTGACTAGTGTGTTCATCTGTTGTGATGCATTTCAGGTGCATCCATCAGGTAGATCTGTAGTGAATAAATATTTGTTTTATTTTAGTTTATCAGGTTTTTCATGTCTGAGCATGTTTTGCATCCTGTGTGCGTTATGAGTGGTGTACTTGTGAGACTGTTGTCTCACAGTGTTTTATACCACCGTACCTGTTCTAATGGCCCTGTCTGTGTTTGTAGAATTATTTATAGGGCTCTATAGTGAACAAAAATAAATTATTTTAGCCTATCAGATTTTTTAGTGAAAAAATAAAATATTTTAGCCCATTAGGTTTTATATGTCCATGCCTATTTGCATCCTATGTGCTTTGTAAATGATGTATTTGTAAGACTATTGTCTCACATGCCTGTAAGATTATTGTCTTCCAGTGTATTGCACTACAGTCCCTGTTCAAACGGCCTTGCCTATATTGTAAAATCACATGTGGGATTTTTAATTCGTATGAGACTGTTATTTCCATTTTGCCATGTCCTTTAATGTGGTTTCCATGTTTTTTCCATGTATTTCCTTCTTTGTAAGGCAAGGTGTCTTATTGCGTCACTCCCTGTCATCCCCTGTTTTCACTGGGAAATGTCTCCCCTTCGTTCCTCATAGAAAATAAATTAGTTTTAGAATAGGGGGTGACTGGATGTGTGTTTAATATATTCTGTAAATGTCGAGTCTGTCAACCTAAGATTATTCACCACGTCTTATTTCATATCCCACAAATTTAAGTTTTGTTCATGACACTTCAGTTAGGTTAAAGCATGTCACCTCACTTGTCTGAAGAGCCCATAAGTGCACCCTCATGGAATCCCTCGTATATCCCCCAGTTACAGGCAGGGTACACCAGTACACTTGATTGTGTATTTCTTAAGACTTCTTGTTATGGAGGTCAGTGTATTCCATCACTGCTCTGGGGGACCCCTAAGTGCATTCCAGTGCAGGGTCCCTCGTATACTCTTCAGGGTCAAGTCAGGGTATACTGGCCTTCTTCTTAGGTTTAGGTCAAAACTTGGAGTCAATGTGGGGTAGTGTGGTTAAGTTTAGGGTAAGTGATTAGGTTTCATCATACCCTTGTGTTTTAAGTTGTGACATGGTAGTCAGGATCTTTGGTTGAGACGTTTAGGGTAAGTGATTAGGTTTCATCATACCCTTGTGTTTTAAGTTGTGACATGGTAGTCAGGATCTTTGGTTGAGACGTGGTGAGCGTATGGTTAGGCTTTGAGTAATAGATGGGGTGGAATTACCCTTATAATTTCTTGATTAGATTTTAAGCCTATGGGTAGATTCTGTTTTTAAGTTGACATGTAATAGATGGGATCTTAGGTTGAGACATGCTAATGGAGTTTTGGCTGGGGTTAAAGGTCAAGGCCTGTGTCCCAGTTTTTAAATTTTAAAGTGTATATCAAGTTTGTATATGTGATCTTGTGAATGTCAAGTCCATCAACCTGAGATTATTCACCACGTTTTATTCCATGTCCCACAAATTTTATCCCATATTTGTGTCATCCTATAGGCCATCAGTCCGAGCCAGGTTCGCACAGGGATCCATGCAGTCCACTCCAACCGCAGAGCGGGACTCCCTGTCATTAGGGTCAGACTGTGCACAGGTGAGTATGACCATTCAAGTTTTGTTCATGACACTCTCATTAGGTTAAGGCATAACACCTCACTTGTCTGATGAGTCCCTAAGTGCACCCCCCCGAAATCACTCGTACGTAGCCCAGTATACAGGCCGGGTACACTATTATACTGGTTATGTATTTATTCAGACTTCTAGTATGGAAGTCAGTGTATTCCATCACTGCTCTGGGAGACCCCTGAGTGTATTCCAGTACAGGGTCCCTCGTATACTCTCCAGGATCAAGTCAGGGTGTGCTGATCCTGCTCTTAGGTTTAGATCAAAACTTGGGGTCAATGTGGGACAATGTGGTTTAGGTTTAGGGGTAAGTGATTAGGTTTCATCATACCCCTGTATCTTAGGTTGTGACATGGTAGTCAGTATCTTAAGTTGAGACGTGGTGAATGTATGGTTAGGCTTTGGGTAATGGGTGGGGTGGGATTCCCTCATAGTTTCTTGGTTAGACTTGAACCTATAGGTAGGTTTTGTTTTGAGTTGAAATGTAGTCAGTGGGATCTTAGGTTGAGACGTGATGATGAAGTTTTGGCTGGGGTCAAAGGTCAAGGCCTATGTCCCAGTATTTACACTGAGGTGTCTACCAGGTTTGTGTATGTGATTCTGTACTTCAAGTGCCCTTGGAGGGCTAGTATACAAGTCCCTTGTTAGGGTCCATTGTGTGAATCTGAATTTAGGTTTTAAACCTGTGTCCTCAGTATTTTAAGTTGAAGTGAATGGGATTGTGTCCTGTAATCCAGCACTGTGACCTTTTGAAATCCAAGGCTTGTTTAGGCTTTACTGTTGGCCTTCTGGGATTTATGTTTGTGTTGGTGTGCATACATCAGTATGAGTCTGTATACAGAGTCAATTAAGATGTAGATATGTCTTGTGTTCTGTCATAGTGACCTTTTAATTATATGGCCTACTTAGGCTTCAATTGAGGCCTTCTGGGTGTTATGCTCGAATTGATGTGTATGCACCAACGTGCTATTGGATGTAGGATCTTGTAGTAATGTTACGGTCAAGAGGTTGTTGTTATGTGTTGTTTTATCTTAAAAAGAACTCCCCCGAGTCCTTATCCAGGTGAGGGTGTAAGGGAAGTTGATTATGTGTGTTTTTTTCTCACTGCTGTTCCCATCCTTCCAGGGTGGTGTATCTCGAGTCCTTCATATGCTTTTATTACTAAAAGTGTCTTCTATCCTGGGTTGTCAGGGGTAAGAGGCTGATGATCCAATCAGCAAAGGGCGCTAGCTAGTTAGGGGTAGGGGGAAGGGTGCCCTGGCTCAGGCCAGGGCACTATGCATTGGCCATCTCGTTACTGACCGGGTGATCAGGTGATCCTACCTCCTGTTAAGACCCTTAGGGATAGTTGTATCCAATACCTTAATCCAGAGTCTTTCCTGTCGTTTTCTCTGATAGATGTTCCATCTATAGTTGAACTGGATGACTGTGGCCTGTACTGCCGGCCATCCATGATCAACAAAATGTGCCACAAAAGGTGTCTGTATCTCTTTGCCACGTATCACATTGTATTTGTGTTGTGTGAAACGTAAACTTATTGTGTTTCCTGTTTCCCCAACATATTGTTTCTTACATGTAGTACAAGTGACAAGATAGACACAATTTTTGGTCAGTGGGTTTCCTCCTGGCATGGTTTTGTAAACCATGTTGGTGTTATAACACCGTATCCATGTTTTTTTCTGATAGTATGACCATTGACTTTTTGATGTTGTAGTCTTTTTTGATTGTATTTTGGCTTTGATCAGATGGTCTTGTAAATTTTTGTTTTTTCTGAATGCTGCAATGACTCTGTGGTCTTGCAAGAGGTCAGTGTCTTTAAAGATCCTGTCAAAATTCTCCTTTATAATCTTCACCAATTTGACTGTGGCTGGTGAGTATGTTGTGATGAATGGTAAGATTGTAGAGACCTGTATGGGTTTGGTTAGTAGGTATTTCTTTGTTGCATTTCTTAAAAATGAACGGCTGTAACCTCTTTTAGCCAGTGCCACAAAGAGGATTTTTCTGGCTTCCCAAAAGTCTGATTTGTGGCTACATATCCTATGAAATCTCAGGAGTTGAGACTTCAAGAGGCCTGCATATGTGTGCTTTGGGTGGTAGCTACTTTTATGTAGTAGGGCGTGAGTATCTGTTTCTTTGAAGAATACCTTGACTTCTAGATGATTTGTTTTGTCAAAGTGTGTTCCCTTATATGTGGTGGTATCCAGGAAATCCACTGATGTATAACTGGTAGTTGACTTCAGTGTAATGGAAGAGTTATGTGTGTTGAGAATAGTCATGAATTGAGTAAATTCTGACTCTGAGTGTGGCCATACACCCCATATATCATCAAGATATCTAAGATAATATAGTGGTTTAATCTTACAAGATGCCAAGGCTGAGGTTTCCCACTCTGCCATAAATATGTTTGCATATGCAGGGGCAAATTTTTTGCCCATAGCTGTGCCTTTCACTTGTAAGTAGAATTTATCATTGAATTCAAAGTCATTTCTTCTCAGATTGATATCCAATAATTGTAGAAGTTCTTTCTCCGGTCTCCTTTTGTCAGGATATTTTCTAAATATTTCTTTAACGGCTTGAATGCCCTCACTTGTGTCTATATTGGTGTATAGACTATCCACATCTAGTGTGAATAACATGGCCCCTGTGGGGATATGTAGTCGTTTGACTGTGTTAACAAAATGATACGTGTCCTTGATGTAGCTGGGGTGTTTGTTTGATAGTGGATTTAGAAAATGATCTATGTATTCCGCTGTGTAATATGTTTCACTGTCACAATCTGAGACAATAGGCCTTCCTGGAGGAATTTCGTATGGTTTGCTCCACTTGGTAGGATCTTTATGGATTTTAGGTAGCATATAGAATATTCTGGCTCTAGGATCTGAGTTACCCATCAGGTAGATGTGTTGTTTAATATTTATAAACTTTTTTTCCAGAAGTTTATCTATGATTTTTTGTACTATGTTTATGGTTTCCGGATAGATGGGTTTGTCCAGTTTGGTGTAGTATTTGATATCCTCCAGTTGTCTGTGGCCCTCCCACAGATATTGTTTTTTGTCCAAAATGACAATCGCACTGCCCTTATCTGCTGGTTTGATAATGATATCTTTGTTTTGTTTTAGTTGAAGAATGGCTCTCTCTTCCCCTCTATTCAGGTTATTGACTAGCCTTCTAAGTATGAAGTGTTTTTGAAAGTACTCATTATCTGCCTCAATAAGGTCTCTAACCTCTGCTGGTAGTTGGTCATCTTCTGGAGACCAGTTAGATTTTGGTGTAAACAGGGGGATGTCTGTTTCTTCCTTGTCTTGGAAGTGCACTGCCAATTTGATTTTTCTATGGTACTGTTGTAAATCCCACTTGCTTTTTTCCTTTAGGTTCTTGTTGCATTCCAACGTGGGAATGAAGGTTAGGCCTCTGTTGAGTAACTCCAACTGGGAAGTGGTTGGTCTAAAGTGTTTGGACAAATTTATAACATTTTTAGACCCCTCCCTTGTAGGTGGGCTTATGGGGTCTTTTAGTTTATCTGTTGAGACCAATGGTCCAGCATGCTTTTTGCTGTTTCTGTGTCCCAGTGTATGTTGTCTTTTTCAGTGGTGAAATATTGATGTGGAAGTTGGGGAATGATACGGAAGTTGTCCCTGATAATGTCATTCAGATCATTCAGTACTGTCTGTTCTTCGTCTGGTAGGTCCTTTGAATAATTGATCAGAGGTACCCAGACATTAGCTTCAGGGAAGCAGTCCTGTGTCGTTGTTACTGCTTGTGTTACCTGTTTAGACAGGGTTCTGTGACCTTTTTGTGTCCTGTTGTTAATACCAAAGGCCAAGATTATCTTTTCTGGTTCAGTCTGTACTGTAGCTTTCTGAACTAGATTTGCTACATGTGCAAATGTTGCCCCTGGATAACTGTCTATCTGGAGATCAGGACAGTCATATGTGGGGATCCTGGCCAAATTGGAATCTCCCATGATGATCCACTTTTTTGACACTGTGAGGGCCCATTCTTTCCCCTTCCTAAATGTGTCATTGTGTCTAGTGGGTCTTTGTGGACCTCTGGGTTGATTCTGTTTGAATGATCGTTGTATGAGTCTCTTCTTTTCTGCCCCTTTGGCGTTGATACTAGTTCCCATGCTTTTCCTCAGACCTGGGATCAGCATACTGAGTTGGATTCTCTCAGTTACCTCTTGGAATTCAGTGTCTGAGCCTAGGGATATCAAGTCCACCTCATTTTCTTCTTGGGATAGTTCAACGTCATCTACACTCTTATGGTGTGATTGTGAGCATGCTAGCTCCTCCTTTTCGCTCTCTGTTTGGGCCGTATCAGGGATGATCACCTGTTCTTCAACCTGTGTTTCCAGGTTTTCTTGAGCCATTTCTGGGCCCTGTGGCCTGTCCAAGTCCTGTCCTATGAGCATCCCCACTGGGGTAGATGGATTCTTAGGTTGAGAAGCTTCCTCCCTCAAGAGCTCTGGGTTTGGTCGTTGTTCTGGACATATCTGCACTACGTGGGTTATTTTTTGTTTTTTAAGCCTCTGTGGCAGTCCCATTTTCTTGCTTCTCGTCAGGGATGTCGTGGTGTGAGCTAGGTCATCACTCTGTTCTTCCTTCTCACTATCATCTTCCTCCAGTATGATGTCTATTGGGTGGGTTGCCTTCTGTTTTTTAGGTCCCTGTGGCCATTTCACTTTCCTGATTTTTGTCAGAGGTGGTATGGTGTGACCTGGGTCATCACTCAGCTCTTCCTCCTCGCTCTTATCCTCTTCCCACATGATCTCGATTGGGTTTTTTACTTTCTGTTTTTTAGGTTTCTGTGGCAATCCTATTTTTTTGATTCTCTTACGAGGTGGCTCGGTGTGACTTGAGTCATCACTCGGCTCTTCCTCATTCTTCCTATCTTCCTCCAACATGATCTCCAGTTCATCGCCCATTTTAGCTGCGATGAGATTCTCTGCATCTCTTATCACTTCATCTGTTAGGCGTTTTCCCATATTGCGTTTGGACCACTTTACTGCTATTCCAAAGGGTTCCTTCCAATCATCCTCTGTCATGTATGGCAGTGCATCTAGCTCACCTTGCAGTGCCTCTGTATAGTGGTCACGTAGCAGTAGTAGGGTTGTGTGTTCCCAATTTTTCGCATTGCCCTCAATATAGTCTGTTACCTTGCTGGTAGGAACAGCTGGTTTGATTGACATCATTAGATTTTCTGTGATCTTTTTAATGCCAGGTGGAGGTATTTTGCTTCGAAAATTGTTGAGATGATGTGTGCATTTGATCAACCTACTCAATGCTCGCACTCTGACTCCGAAATCTGAATCGTCAGGTTGAGCTCTCTCTTCCATTCTCTGTCTGGGGTTATTTGGAGGTGGCTTCCTTCTGTACTCTGGTTGGTACAATTGTTGCACTTTAGCCTCTGCACGTCCGTGCTTTTGAGGTTTCTGTTGTGCATGCCATTCCTCCTCTCTATGTTGTGGACGTGATTGTTGCTTGTCTCTGTTATCCCTGAATAGGGAGTCACGTTGTGTGTGCCATCCATCCTTTCTATATTGTGGATCTATCTGTCGTCTGCTCCCATTGTTATTGAACAGTCGACGTGGCTGTTGTCCACTTTCATAGCGTTGTCTGTCCTTATATTGTGGTGCTCTGTATGTGAGGCCCCTGTCACGCGTACCAGAGTTCCCTGGTCGTGGTTTATACTGGGACATATCCCTCACATAGCGCTGTGCCTCCCCTGTGTCTCGTCCGGTATGCCGGGCATCCGTTCTGGGAGCCCGGCTGGCACTCTGTGCCTTGTTGTTTGGTTTATATCGAGGTACAATGTACCTCGATGTTTCAAAAAATTGTGGCCTGTGGCCTGGTTCAAATTGTTGGCGTTGTGGATACATTTTATCCCTTGTCCTGCCTGCTCTGACAGCAGCAGCATAGTTGGGACGATCCTTAGGTTGAATGTATTCGCCTGTATGGTGGCTTGTAACACGGGGCTCATGGCGTGCCATGTTTCGTCCTCTTTTGTAGGACACCCTCGTCCACCCTTCCTCCTCTGAATCAGAATACATTAGTACAGTTTACTAATTTATTCTATGGAGGGTAGGTTACTTATAGGTAACACAAGTTTTATTTCCGTTCAGCCCCCTCGTTTGGGTGGGCTAGAAGGCTAAACTAGATAGTTTATTATGTATCAACTTGTGTTAAAAATGATCCGCTAATTTGGGTTTAGTTTGCTACTATCAGCTTTTTATAAATGATGTGTCAACCTTGTTTATCAACGACGTTTCGATTTGTCTAAATCTTCATCAGGCTGTACATGGTTGACAAGTTATTTATTGTGAAAAGTATCGATTTGAAACAATGCAATGAAAATGAAGCTTGGAGCAATGTGACTCGGTGGTGTGTCTCCCTCAAAGTGCTGAGAGAGAGTGAGCGCGAGTGGGGAGCGGTAGTCCCTTTTATACTCTTGTGGGCGTGTCTAAGTTCCCTTGGCAGTCAAACTTGGTGTTGTGAGTGCTTTTATCGTGTTTTACTGGTGTTTACCTTTGATCAAAAAATATTTTGATTACCCTCTATCCTTTCTTTTGGTTTAGCGGATGTTATGGTATGTATGATTTATTTTATGTGACAACGCATGTTGTTTTTTTGCGTGGAAGAATGTGGCTTTTCTTGGAAGAGTCACCTTCCGCCCTGCCATTCTTCCATGTAATCTTCATCCGTTCTCTCTTGACTAGTGTGTTCATCTGTTGTGATGCATTTCAGGTGCATCCATCAGGTAGATCTGTAGTGAATAAATATTTGTTTTATTTTAGTTTATCAGGTTTTTCATGTCTGAGCATGTTTTGCATCCTGTGTGCGTTATGAGTGGTGTACTTGTGAGACTGTTGTCTCACAGTGTTTTATACCACCGTACCTGTTCTAATGGCCCTGTCTGTGTTTGTAGAATTATTTATAGGGCTCTATAGTGAACAAAAATAAATTATTTTAGCCTATCAGATTTT
This sequence comes from Poromitra crassiceps, assembly GCF_964638095.1. Lineage (NCBI taxonomy): Eukaryota > Metazoa > Chordata > Actinopteri > Beryciformes > Melamphaidae > Poromitra > Poromitra crassiceps. The sequence goes on along the minus strand of NW_028151922.1, from coordinate 100,971 downwards.
TTAGTGAAAAAATAAAATATTTTAGCCCATTAGGTTTTATATGTCCATGCCTATTTGCATCCTATGTGCTTTGTAAATGATGTATTTGTAAGACTATTGTCTCACATGCCTGTAAGATTATTGTCTTCCAGTGTATTGCACTACAGTCCCTGTTCAAACGGCCTTGCCTATATTGTAAAATCACATGTGGGATTTTTAATTCGTATGAGACTGTTATTTCCATTTTGCCATGTCCTTTAATGTGGTTTCCATGTTTTTTCCATGTATTTCCTTCTTTGTAAGGCAAGGTGTCTTATTGCGTCACTCCCTGTCATCCCCTGTTTTCACTGGGAAATGTCTCCCCTTCGTTCCTCATAGAAAATAAATTAGTTTTAGAATAGGGGGTGACTGGATGTGTGTTTAATATATTCTGTAAATGTCGAGTCTGTCAACCTAAGATTATTCACCACGTCTTATTTCATATCCCACAAATTTAAGTTTTGTTCATGACACTTCAGTTAGGTTAAAGCATGTCACCTCACTTGTCTGAAGAGCCCATAAGTGCACCCTCATGGAATCCCTCGTATATCCCCCAGTTACAGGCAGGGTACACCAGTACACTTGATTGTGTATTTCTTAAGACTTCTTGTTATGGAGGTCAGTGTATTCCATCACTGCTCTGGGGGACCCCTAAGTGCATTCCAGTGCAGGGTCCCTCGTATACTCTTCAGGGTCAAGTCAGGGTATACTGGCCTTCTTCTTAGGTTTAGGTCAAAACTTGGAGTCAATGTGGGGTAGTGTGGTTAAGTTTAGGGTAAGTGATTAGGTTTCATCATACCCTTGTGTTTTAAGTTGTGACATGGTAGTCAGGATCTTTGGTTGAGACGTTTAGGGTAAGTGATTAGGTTTCATCATACCCTTGTGTTTTAAGTTGTGACATGGTAGTCAGGATCTTTGGTTGAGACGTGGTGAGCGTATGGTTAGGCTTTGAGTAATAGATGGGGTGGAATTACCCTTATAATTTCTTGATTAGATTTTAAGCCTATGGGTAGATTCTGTTTTTAAGTTGACATGTAATAGATGGGATCTTAGGTTGAGACATGCTAATGGAGTTTTGGCTGGGGTTAAAGGTCAAGGCCTGTGTCCCAGTTTTTAAATTTTAAAGTGTATATCAAGTTTGTATATGTGATCTTGTGAATGTCAAGTCCATCAACCTGAGATTATTCACCACGTTTTATTCCATGTCCCACAAATTTTATCCCATATTTGTGTCATCCTATAGGCCATCAGTCCGAGCCAGGTTCGCACAGGGATCCATGCAGTCCACTCCAACCGCAGAGCGGGACTCCCTGTCATTAGGGTCAGACTGTGCACAGGTGAGTATGACCATTCAAGTTTTGTTCATGACACTCTCATTAGGTTAAGGCATAACACCTCACTTGTCTGATGAGTCCCTAAGTGCACCCCCCCGAAATCACTCGTACGTAGCCCAGTATACAGGCCGGGTACACTATTATACTGGTTATGTATTTATTCAGACTTCTAGTATGGAAGTCAGTGTATTCCATCACTGCTCTGGGAGACCCCTGAGTGTATTCCAGTACAGGGTCCCTCGTATACTCTCCAGGATCAAGTCAGGGTGTGCTGATCCTGCTCTTAGGTTTAGATCAAAACTTGGGGTCAATGTGGGACAATGTGGTTTAGGTTTAGGGGTAAGTGATTAGGTTTCATCATACCCCTGTATCTTAGGTTGTGACATGGTAGTCAGTATCTTAAGTTGAGACGTGGTGAATGTATGGTTAGGCTTTGGGTAATGGGTGGGGTGGGATTCCCTCATAGTTTCTTGGTTAGACTTGAACCTATAGGTAGGTTTTGTTTTGAGTTGAAATGTAGTCAGTGGGATCTTAGGTTGAGACGTGATGATGAAGTTTTGGCTGGGGTCAAAGGTCAAGGCCTATGTCCCAGTATTTACACTGAGGTGTCTACCAGGTTTGTGTATGTGATTCTGTACTTCAAGTGCCCTTGGAGGGCTAGTATACAAGTCCCTTGTTAGGGTCCATTGTGTGAATCTGAATTTAGGTTTTAAACCTGTGTCCTCAGTATTTTAAGTTGAAGTGAATGGGATTGTGTCCTGTAATCCAGCACTGTGACCTTTTGAAATCCAAGGCTTGTTTAGGCTTTACTGTTGGCCTTCTGGGATTTATGTTTGTGTTGGTGTGCATACATCAGTATGAGTCTGTATACAGAGTCAATTAAGATGTAGATATGTCTTGTGTTCTGTCATAGTGACCTTTTAATTATATGGCCTACTTAGGCTTCAATTGAGGCCTTCTGGGTGTTATGCTCGAATTGATGTGTATGCACCAACGTGCTATTGGATGTAGGATCTTGTAGTAATGTTACGGTCAAGAGGTTGTTGTTATGTGTTGTTTTATCTTAAAAAGAACTCCCCCGAGTCCTTATCCAGGTGAGGGTGTAAGGGAAGTTGATTATGTGTGTTTTTTTCTCACTGCTGTTCCCATCCTTCCAGGGTGGTGTATCTCGAGTCCTTCATATGCTTTTATTACTAAAAGTGTCTTCTATCCTGGGTTGTCAGGGGTAAGAGGCTGATGATCCAATCAGCAAAGGGCGCTAGCTAGTTAGGGGTAGGGGGAAGGGTGCCCTGGCTCAGGCCAGGGCACTATGCATTGGCCATCTCGTTACTGACCGGGTGATCAGGTGATCCTACCTCCTGTTAAGACCCTTAGGGATAGTTGTATCCAATACCTTAATCCAGAGTCTTTCCTGTCGTTTTCTCTGATAGATGTTCCATCTATAGTTGAACTGGATGACTGTGGCCTGTACTGCCGGCCATCCATGATCAACAAAATGTGCCACAAAAGGTGTCTGTATCTCTTTGCCACGTATCACATTGTATTTGTGTTGTGTGAAACGTAAACTTATTGTGTTTCCTGTTTCCCCAACATATTGTTTCTTACATGTAGTACAAGTGACAAGATAGACACAATTTTTGGTCAGTGGGTTTCCTCCTGGCATGGTTTTGTAAACCATGTTGGTGTTATAACACCGTATCCATGTTTTTTTCTGATAGTATGACCATTGACTTTTTGATGTTGTAGTCTTTTTTGATTGTATTTTGGCTTTGATCAGATGGTCTTGTAAATTTTTGTTTTTTCTGAATGCTGCAATGACTCTGTGGTCTTGCAAGAGGTCAGTGTCTTTAAAGATCCTGTCAAAATTCTCCTTTATAATCTTCACCAATTTGACTGTGGCTGGTGAGTATGTTGTGATGAATGGTAAGATTGTAGAGACCTGTATGGGTTTGGTTAGTAGGTATTTCTTTGTTGCATTTCTTAAAAATGAACGGCTGTAACCTCTTTTAGCCAGTGCCACAAAGAGGATTTTTCTGGCTTCCCAAAAGTCTGATTTGTGGCTACATATCCTATGAAATCTCAGGAGTTGAGACTTCAAGAGGCCTGCATATGTGTGCTTTGGGTGGTAGCTACTTTTATGTAGTAGGGCGTGAGTATCTGTTTCTTTGAAGAATACCTTGACTTCTAGATGATTTGTTTTGTCAAAGTGTGTTCCCTTATATGTGGTGGTATCCAGGAAATCCACTGATGTATAACTGGTAGTTGACTTCAGTGTAATGGAAGAGTTATGTGTGTTGAGAATAGTCATGAATTGAGTAAATTCTGACTCTGAGTGTGGCCATACACCCCATATATCATCAAGATATCTAAGATAATATAGTGGTTTAATCTTACAAGATGCCAAGGCTGAGGTTTCCCACTCTGCCATAAATATGTTTGCATATGCAGGGGCAAATTTTTTGCCCATAGCTGTGCCTTTCACTTGTAAGTAGAATTTATCATTGAATTCAAAGTCATTTCTTCTCAGATTGATATCCAATAATTGTAGAAGTTCTTTCTCCGGTCTCCTTTTGTCAGGATATTTTCTAAATATTTCTTTAACGGCTTGAATGCCCTCACTTGTGTCTATATTGGTGTATAGACTATCCACATCTAGTGTGAATAACATGGCCCCTGTGGGGATATGTAGTCGTTTGACTGTGTTAACAAAATGATACGTGTCCTTGATGTAGCTGGGGTGTTTGTTTGATAGTGGATTTAGAAAATGATCTATGTATTCCGCTGTGTAATATGTTTCACTGTCACAATCTGAGACAATAGGCCTTCCTGGAGGAATTTCGTATGGTTTGCTCCACTTGGTAGGATCTTTATGGATTTTAGGTAGCATATAGAATATTCTGGCTCTAGGATCTGAGTTACCCATCAGGTAGATGTGTTGTTTAATATTTATAAACTTTTTTTCCAGAAGTTTATCTATGATTTTTTGTACTATGTTTATGGTTTCCGGATAGATGGGTTTGTCCAGTTTGGTGTAGTATTTGATATCCTCCAGTTGTCTGTGGCCCTCCCACAGATATTGTTTTTTGTCCAAAATGACAATCGCACTGCCCTTATCTGCTGGTTTGATAATGATATCTTTGTTTTGTTTTAGTTGAAGAATGGCTCTCTCTTCCCCTCTATTCAGGTTATTGACTAGCCTTCTAAGTATGAAGTGTTTTTGAAAGTACTCATTATCTGCCTCAATAAGGTCTCTAACCTCTGCTGGTAGTTGGTCATCTTCTGGAGACCAGTTAGATTTTGGTGTAAACAGGGGGATGTCTGTTTCTTCCTTGTCTTGGAAGTGCACTGCCAATTTGATTTTTCTATGGTACTGTTGTAAATCCCACTTGCTTTTTTCCTTTAGGTTCTTGTTGCATTCCAACGTGGGAATGAAGGTTAGGCCTCTGTTGAGTAACTCCAACTGGGAAGTGGTTGGTCTAAAGTGTTTGGACAAATTTATAACATTTTTAGACCCCTCCCTTGTAGGTGGGCTTATGGGGTCTTTTAGTTTATCTGTTGAGACCAATGGTCCAGCATGCTTTTTGCTGTTTCTGTGTCCCAGTGTATGTTGTCTTTTTCAGTGGTGAAATATTGATGTGGAAGTTGGGGAATGATACGGAAGTTGTCCCTGATAATGTCATTCAGATCATTCAGTACTGTCTGTTCTTCGTCTGGTAGGTCCTTTGAATAATTGATCAGAGGTACCCAGACATTAGCTTCAGGGAAGCAGTCCTGTGTCGTTGTTACTGCTTGTGTTACCTGTTTAGACAGGGTTCTGTGACCTTTTTGTGTCCTGTTGTTAATACCAAAGGCCAAGATTATCTTTTCTGGTTCAGTCTGTACTGTAGCTTTCTGAACTAGATTTGCTACATGTGCAAATGTTGCCCCTGGATAACTGTCTATCTGGAGATCAGGACAGTCATATGTGGGGATCCTGGCCAAATTGGAATCTCCCATGATGATCCACTTTTTTGACACTGTGAGGGCCCATTCTTTCCCCTTCCTAAATGTGTCATTGTGTCTAGTGGGTCTTTGTGGACCTCTGGGTTGATTCTGTTTGAATGATCGTTGTATGAGTCTCTTCTTTTCTGCCCCTTTGGCGTTGATACTAGTTCCCATGCTTTTCCTCAGACCTGGGATCAGCATACTGAGTTGGATTCTCTCAGTTACCTCTTGGAATTCAGTGTCTGAGCCTAGGGATATCAAGTCCACCTCATTTTCTTCTTGGGATAGTTCAACGTCATCTACACTCTTATGGTGTGATTGTGAGCATGCTAGCTCCTCCTTTTCGCTCTCTGTTTGGGCCGTATCAGGGATGATCACCTGTTCTTCTACCTGTGTTTCCAGGTTTTCTTGAGCCATTTCTGGGCCCTGTGGCCTGTCCAAGTCCTGTCCTATGAGCATCCCCACTGGGGTAGATGGATTCTTAGGTTGAGAAGCTTCCTCCCTCAAGAGCTCTGGGTTTGGTCGTTGTTCTGGACATATCTGCACTACGTGGGTTATTTTTTGTTTTTTAAGCCTCTGTGGCAGTCCCATTTTCTTGCTTCTCGTCAGGGATGTCGTGGTGTGAGCTAGGTCATCACTCTGTTCTTCCTTCTCACTATCATCTTCCTCCAGTATGATGTCTATTGGGTGGGTTGCCTTCTGTTTTTTAGGTCCCTGTGGCCATTTCACTTTCCTGATTTTTGTCAGAGGTGGTATGGTGTGACCTGGGTCATCACTCAGCTCTTCCTCCTCGCTCTTATCCTCTTCCCACATGATCTCGATTGGGTTTTTTACTTTCTGTTTTTTAGGTTTCTGTGGCAATCCTATTTTTTTGATTCTCTTACGAGGTGGCTCGGTGTGACTTGAGTCATCACTCGGCTCTTCCTCATTCTTCCTATCTTCCTCCAACATGATCTCCAGTTCATCGCCCATTTTAGCTGCGATGAGATTCTCTGCATCTCTTATCACTTCATCTGTTAGGCGTTTTCCCATATTGCGTTTGGACCACTTTACTGCTATTCCAAAGGGTTCCTTCCAATCATCCTCTGTCATGTATGGCAGTGCATCTAGCTCACCTTGCAGTGCCTCTGTATAGTGGTCACGTAGCAGTAGTAGGGTTGTGTGTTCCCAATTTTTCGCATTGCCCTCAATATAGTCTGTTACCTTGCTGGTAGGAACAGCTGGTTTGATTGACATCATTAGATTTTCTGTGATCTTTTTAATGCCAGGTGGAGGTATTTTGCTTCGAAAATTGTTGAGATGATGTGTGCATTTGATCAACCTACTCAATGCTCGCACTCTGACTCCGAAATCTGAATCGTCAGGTTGAGCTCTCTCTTCCATTCTCTGTCTGGGGTTATTTGGAGGTGGCTTCCTTCTGTACTCTGGTTGGTACAATTGTTGCACTTTAGCCTCTGCACGTCCGTGCTTTTGAGGTTTCTGTTGTGCATGCCATTCCTCCTCTCTATGTTGTGGACGTGATTGTTGCTTGTCTCTGTTATCCCTGAATAGGGAGTCACGTTGTGTGTGCCATCCATCCTTTCTATATTGTGGATCTATCTGTCGTCTGCTCCCATTGTTATTGAACAGTCGACGTGGCTGTTGTCCACTTTCATAGCGTTGTCTGTCCTTATATTGTGGTGCTCTGTATGTGAGGCCCCTGTCACGCGTACCAGAGTTCCCTGGTCGTGGTTTATACTGGGACATATCCCTCACATAGCGCTGTGCCTCCCCTGTGTCTCGTCCGGTATGCCGGGCATCCGTTCTGGGAGCCCGGCTGGCACTCTGTGCCTTGTTGTTTGGTTTATATCGAGGTACAATGTACCTCGATGTTTCAAAAAATTGTGGCCTGTGGCCTGGTTCAAATTGTTGGCGTTGTGGATACATTTTATCCCTTGTCCTGCCTGCTCTGACAGCAGCAGCATAGTTGGGACGATCCTTAGGTTGAATGTATTCGCCTGTATGGTGGCTTGTAACACGGGGCTCATGGCGTGCCATGTTTCGTCCTCTTTTGTAGGACACCCTCGTCCACCCTTCCTCCTCTGAATCAGAATACATTAGTACAGTTTACTAATTTATTCTATGGAGGGTAGGTTACTTATAGGTAACACAAGTTTTATTTCCGTTCAGCCCCCTCGTTTGGGTGGGCTAGAAGGCTAAACTAGATAGTTTATTATGTATCAACTTGTGTTAAAAATGATCCGCTAATTTGGGTTTAGTTTGCTACTATCAGCTTTTTATAAATGATGTGTCAACCTTGTTTATCAACGACGTTTCGATTTGTCTAAATCTTCATCAGGCTGTACATGGTTGACAAGTTATTTATTGTGAAAAGTATCGATTTGAAACAATGCAATGAAAATGAAGCTTGGAGCAATGTGACTCGGTGGTGTGTCTCCCTCAAAGTGCTGAGAGAGAGTGAGCGCGAGTGGGGAGCGGTAGTCCCTTTTATACTCTTGTGGGCGTGTCTAAGTTCCCTTGGCAGTCAAACTTGGTGTTGTGAGTGCTTTTATCGTGTTTTACTGGTGTTTACCTTTGATCAAAAAATATTTTGATTACCCTCTATCCTTTCTTTTGGTTTAGCGGATGTTATGGTATGTATGATTTATTTTATGTGACAACGCATGTTGTTTTTTTGCGTGGAAGAATGTGGCTTTTCTTGGAAGAGTCACCTTCCGCCCTGCCATTCTTCCATGTAATCTTCATCCGTTCTCTCTTGACTAGTGTGTTCATCTGTTGTGATGCATTTCAGGTGCATCCATCAGGTAGATCTGTAGTGAATAAATATTTGTTTTATTTTAGTTTATCAGGTTTTTCATGTCTGAGCATGTTTTGCATCCTGTGTGCGTTATGAGTGGTGTACTTGTGAGACTGTTGTCTCACAGTGTTTTATACCACCGTACCTGTTCTAATGGCCCTGTCTGTGTTTGTAGAATTATTTATAGGGCTCTATAGTGAACAAAAATAAATTATTTTAGCCTATCAGATTTTTTAGTGAAAAAATAAAATATTTTAGCCCATTAGGTTTTATATGTCCATGCCTATTTGCATCCTATGTGCTTTGTAAATGATGTATTTGTAAGACTATTGTCTCACATGCCTGTAAGATTATTGTCTTCCAGTGTATTGCACTACAGTCCCTGTTCAAACGGCCTTGCCTATATTGTAAAATCACATGTGGGATTTTTAATTCGTATGAGACTGTTATTTCCATTTTGCCATGTCCTTTAATGTGGTTTCCATGTTTTTTCCATGTATTTCCTTCTTTGTAAGGCAAGGTGTCTTATTGCGTCACTCCCTGTCATCCCCTGTTTTCACTGGGAAATGTCTCCCCTTCGTTCCTCATAGAAAATAAATTAGTTTTAGAATAGGGGGTGACTGGATGTGTGTTTAATATATTCTGTAAATGTCGAGTCTGTCAACCTAAGATTATTCACCACGTCTTATTTCATATCCCACAAATTTAAGTTTTGTTCATGACACTTCAGTTAGGTTAAAGCATGTCACCTCACTTGTCTGAAGAGCCCATAAGTGCACCCTCATGGAATCCCTCGTATATCCCCCAGTTACAGGCAGGGTACACCAGTACACTTGATTGTGTATTTCTTAAGACTTCTTGTTATGGAGGTCAGTGTATTCCATCACTGCTCTGGGGGACCCCTAAGTGCATTCCAGTGCAGGGTCCCTCGTATACTCTTCAGGGTCAAGTCAGGGTATACTGGCCTTCTTCTTAGGTTTAGGTCAAAACTTGGAGTCAATGTGGGGTAGTGTGGTTAAGTTTAGGGTAAGTGATTAGGTTTCATCATACCCTTGTGTTTTAAGTTGTGACATGGTAGTCAGGATCTTTGGTTGAGACGTTTAGGGTAAGTGATTAGGTTTCATCATACCCTTGTGTTTTAAGTTGTGACATGGTAGTCAGGATCTTTGGTTGAGACGTGGTGAGCGTATGGTTAGGCTTTGAGTAATAGATGGGGTGGAATTACCCTTATAATTTCTTGATTAGATTTTAAGCCTATGGGTAGATTCTGTTTTTAAGTTGACATGTAATAGATGGGATCTTAGGTTGAGACATGCTAATGGAGTTTTGGCTGGGGTTAAAGGTCAAGGCCTGTGTCCCAGTTTTTAAATTTTAAAGTGTATATCAAGTTTGTATATGTGATCTTGTGAATGTCAAGTCCATCAACCTGAGATTATTCACCACGTTTTATTCCATGTCCCACAAATTTTATCCCATATTTGTGTCATCCTATAGGCCATCAGTCCGAGCCAGGTTCGCACAGGGATCCATGCAGTCCACTCCAACCGCAGAGCGGGACTCCCTGTCATTAGGGTCAGACTGTGCACAGGTGAGTATGACCATTCAAGTTTTGTTCATGACACTCTCATTAGGTTAAGGCATAACACCTCACTTGTCTGATGAGTCCCTAAGTGCACCCCCCCGAAATCACTCGTACGTAGCCCAGTATACAGGCCGGGTACACTATTATACTGGTTATGTATTTATTCAGACTTCTAGTATGGAAGTCAGTGTATTCCATCACTGCTCTGGGAGACCCCTGAGTGTATTCCAGTACAGGGTCCCTCGTATACTCTCCAGGATCAAGTCAGGGTGTGCTGATCCTGCTCTTAGGTTTAGATCAAAACTTGGGGTCAATGTGGGACAATGTGGTTTAGGTTTAGGGGTAAGTGATTAGGTTTCATCATACCCCTGTATCTTAGGTTGTGACATGGTAGTCAGTATCTTAAGTTGAGACGTGGTGAATGTATGGTTAGGCTTTGGGTAATGGGTGGGGTGGGATTCCCTCATAGTTTCTTGGTTAGACTTGAACCTATAGGTAGGTTTTGTTTTGAGTTGAAATGTAGTCAGTGGGATCTTAGGTTGAGACGTGATGATGAAGTTTTGGCTGGGGTCAAAGGTCAAGGCCTATGTCCCAGTATTTACACTGAGGTGTCTACCAGGTTTGTGTATGTGATTCTGTACTTCAAGTGCCCTTGGAGGGCTAGTATACAAGTCCCTTGTTAGGGTCCATTGTGTGAATCTGAATTTAGGTTTTAAACCTGTGTCCTCAGTATTTTAAGTTGAAGTGAATGGGATTGTGTCCTGTAATCCAGCACTGTGACCTTTTGAAATCCAAGGCTTGTTTAGGCTTTACTGTTGGCCTTCTGGGATTTATGTTTGTGTTGGTGTGCATACATCAGTATGAGTCTGTATACAGAGTCAATTAAGATGTAGATATGTCTTGTGTTCTGTCATAGTGACCTTTTAATTATATGGCCTACTTAGGCTTCAATTGAGGCCTTCTGGGTGTTATGCTCGAATTGATGTGTATGCACCAACGTGCTATTGGATGTAGGATCTTGTAGTAATGTTACGGTCAAGAGGTTGTTGTTATGTGTTGTTTTATCTTAAAAAGAACTCCCCCGAGTCCTTATCCAGGTGAGGGTGTAAGGGAAGTTGATTATGTGTGTTTTTTTCTCACTGCTGTTCCCATCCTTCCAGGGTGGTGTATCTCGAGTCCTTCATATGCTTTTATTACTAAAAGTGTCTTCTATCCTGGGTTGTCAGGGGTAAGAGGCTGATGATCCAATCAGCAAAGGGCGCTAGCTAGTTAGGGGTAGGGGGAAGGGTGCCCTGGCTCAGGCCAGGGCACTATGCATTGGCCATCTCGTTACTGACCGGGTGATCAGGTGATCCTACCTCCTGTTAAGACCCTTAGGGATAGTTGTATCCAATACCTTAATCCAGAGTCTTTCCTGTCGTTTTCTCTGATAGATGTTCCATCTATAGTTGAACTGGATGACTGTGGCCTGTACTGCCGGCCATCCATGATCAACAAAATGTGCCACAAAAGGTGTCTGTATCTCTTTGCCACGTATCACATTGTATTTGTGTTGTGTGAAACGTAAACTTATTGTGTTTCCTGTTTCCCCAACATATTGTTTCTTACATGTAGTACAAGTGACAAGATAGACACAATTTTTGGTCAGTGGGTTTCCTCCTGGCATGGTTTTGTAAACCATGTTGGTGTTATAACACCGTATCCATGTTTTTTTCTGATAGTATGACCATTGACTTTTTGATGTTGTAGTCTTTTTTGATTGTATTTTGGCTTTGATCAGATGGTCTTGTAAATTTTTGTTTTTTCTGAATGCTGCAATGACTCTGTGGTCTTGCAAGAGGTCAGTGTCTTTAAAGATCCTGTCAAAATTCTCCTTTATAATCTTCACCAATTTGACTGTGGCTGGTGAGTATGTTGTGATGAATGGTAAGATTGTAGAGACCTGTATGGGTTTGGTTAGTAGGTATTTCTTTGTTGCATTTCTTAAAAATGAACGGCTGTAACCTCTTTTAGCCAGTGCCACAAAGAGGATTTTTCTGGCTTCCCAAAAGTCTGATTTGTGGCTACATATCCTATGAAATCTCAGGAGTTGAGACTTCAAGAGGCCTGCATATGTGTGCTTTGGGTGGTAGCTACTTTTATGTAGTAGGGCGTGAGTATCTGTTTCTTTGAAGAATACCTTGACTTCTAGATGATTTGTTTTGTCAAAGTGTGTTCCCTTATATGTGGTGGTATCCAGGAAATCCACTGATGTATAACTGGTAGTTGACTTCAGTGTAATGGAAGAGTTATGTGTGTTGAGAATAGTCATGAATTGAGTAAATTCTGACTCTGAGTGTGGCCATACACCCCATATATCATCAAGATATCTAAGATAATATAGTGGTTTAATCTTACAAGATGCCAAGGCTGAGGTTTCCCACTCTGCCATAAATATGTTTGCATATGCAGGGGCAAATTTTTTGCCCATAGCTGTGCCTTTCACTTGTAAGTAGAATTTATCATTGAATTCAAAGTCATTTCTTCTCAGATTGATATCCAATAATTGTAGAAGTTCTTTCTCCGGTCTCCTTTTGTCAGGATATTTTCTAAATATTTCTTTAACGGCTTGAATGCCCTCACTTGTGTCTATATTGGTGTATAGACTATCCACATCTAGTGTGAATAACATGGCCCCTGTGGGGATATGTAGTCGTTTGACTGTGTTAACAAAATGATACGTGTCCTTGATGTAGCTGGGGTGTTTGTTTGATAGTGGATTTAGAAAATGATCTATGTATTCCGCTGTGTAATATGTTTCACTGTCACAATCTGAGACAATAGGCCTTCCTGGAGGAATTTCGTATGGTTTGCTCCACTTGGTAGGATCTTTATGGATTTTAGGTAGCATATAGAATATTCTGGCTCTAGGATCTGAGTTACCCATCAGGTAGATGTGTTGTTTAATATTTATAAACTTTTTTTCCAGAAGTTTATCTATGATTTTTTGTACTATGTTTATGGTTTCCGGATAGATGGGTTTGTCCAGTTTGGTGTAGTATTTGATATCCTCCAGTTGTCTGTGGCCCTCCCACAGATATTGTTTTTTGTCCAAAATGACAATCGCACTGCCCTTATCTGCTGGTTTGATAATGATATCTTTGTTTTGTTTTAGTTGAAGAATGGCTCTCTCTTCCCCTCTATTCAGGTTATTGACTAGCCTTCTAAGTATGAAGTGTTTTTGAAAGTACTCATTATCTGCCTCAATAAGGTCTCTAACCTCTGCTGGTAGTTGGTCATCTTCTGGAGACCAGTTAGATTTTGGTGTAAACAGGGGGATGTCTGTTTCTTCCTTGTCTTGGAAGTGCACTGCCAATTTGATTTTTCTATGGTACTGTTGTAAATCCCACTTGCTTTTTTCCTTTAGGTTCTTGTTGCATTCCAACGTGGGAATGAAGGTTAGGCCTCTGTTGAGTAACTCCAACTGGGAAGTGGTTGGTCTAAAGTGTTTGGACAAATTTATAACATTTTTAGACCCCTCCCTTGTAGGTGGGCTTATGGGGTCTTTTAGTTTATCTGTTGAGACCAATGGTCCAGCATGCTTTTTGCTGTTTCTGTGTCCCAGTGTATGTTGTCTTTTTCAGTGGTGAAATATTGATGTGGAAGTTGGGGAATGATACGGAAGTTGTCCCTGATAATGTCATTCAGATCATTCAGTACTGTCTGTTCTTCGTCTGGTAGGTCCTTTGAATAATTGATCAGAGGTACCCAGACATTAGCTTCAGGGAAGCAGTCCTGTGTCGTTGTTACTGCTTGTGTTACCTGTTTAGACAGGGTTCTGTGACCTTTTTGTGTCCTGTTGTTAATACCAAAGGCCAAGATTATCTTTTCTGGTTCAGTCTGTACTGTAGCTTTCTGAACTAGATTTGCTACATGTGCAAATGTTGCCCCTGGATAACTGTCTATCTGGAGATCAGGACAGTCATATGTGGGGATCCTGGCCAAATTGGAATCTCCCATGATGATCCACTTTTTTGACACTGTGAGGGCCCATTCTTTCCCCTTCCTAAATGTGTCATTGTGTCTAGTGGGTCTTTGTGGACCTCTGGGTTGATTCTGTTTGAATGATCGTTGTATGAGTCTCTTCTTTTCTGCCCCTTTGGCGTTGATACTAGTTCCCATGCTTTTCCTCAGACCTGGGATCAGCATACTGAGTTGGATTCTCTCAGTTACCTCTTGGAATTCAGTGTCTGAGCCTAGGGATATCAAGTCCACCTCATTTTCTTCTTGGGATAGTTCAACGTCATCTACACTCTTATGGTGTGATTGTGAGCATGCTAGCTCCTCCTTTTCGCTCTCTGTTTGGGCCGTATCAGGGATGATCACCTGTTCTTCTACCTGTGTTTCCAGGTTTTCTTGAGCCATTTCTGGGCCCTGTGGCCTGTCCAAGTCCTGTCCTATGAGCATCCCCACTGGGGTAGATGGATTCTTAGGTTGAGAAGCTTCCTCCCTCAAGAGCTCTGGGTTTGGTCGTTGTTCTGGACATATCTGCACTACGTGGGTTATTTTTTGTTTTTTAAGCCTCTGTGGCAGTCCCATTTTCTTGCTTCTCGTCAGGGATGTCGTGGTGTGAGCTAGGTCATCACTCTGTTCTTCCTTCTCACTATCATCTTCCTCCAGTATGATGTCTATTGGGTGGGTTGCCTTCTGTTTTTTAGGTCCCTGTGGCCATTTCACTTTCCTGATTTTTGTCAGAGGTGGTATGGTGTGACCTGGGTCATCACTCAGCTCTTCCTCCTCGCTCTTATCCTCTTCCCACATGATCTCGATTGGGTTTTTTACTTTCTGTTTTTTAGGTTTCTGTGGCAATCCTATTTTTTTGATTCTCTTACGAGGTGGCTCGGTGTGACTTGAGTCATCACTCGGCTCTTCCTCATTCTTCCTATCTTCCTCCAACATGATCTCCAGTTCATCGCCCATTTTAGCTGCGATGAGATTCTCTGCATCTCTTATCACTTCATCTGTTAGGCGTTTTCCCATATTGCGTTTGGACCACTTTACTGCTATTCCAAAGGGTTCCTTCCAATCATCCTCTGTCATGTATGGCAGTGCATCTAGCTCACCTTGCAGTGCCTCTGTATAGTGGTCACGTAGCAGTAGTAGGGTTGTGTGTTCCCAATTTTTCGCATTGCCCTCAATATAGTCTGTTACCTTGCTGGTAGGAACAGCTGGTTTGATTGACATCATTAGATTTTCTGTGATCTTTTTAATGCCAGGTGGAGGTATTTTGCTTCGAAAATTGTTGAGATGATGTGTGCATTTGATCAACCTACTCAATGCTCGCACTCTGACTCCGAAATCTGAATCGTCAGGTTGAGCTCTCTCTTCCATTCTCTGTCTGGGGTTATTTGGAGGTGGCTTCCTTCTGTACTCTGGTTGGTACAATTGTTGCACTTTAGCCTCTGCACGTCCGTGCTTTTGAGGTTTCTGTTGTGCATGCCATTCCTCCTCTCTATGTTGTGGACGTGATTGTTGCTTGTCTCTGTTATCCCTGAATAGGGAGTCACGTTGTGTGTGCCATCCATCCTTTCTATATTGTGGATCTATCTGTCGTCTGCTCCCATTGTTATTGAACAGTCGACGTGGCTGTTGTCCACTTTCATAGCGTTGTCTGTCCTTATATTGTGGTGCTCTGTATGTGAGGCCCCTGTCACGCGTACCAGAGTTCCCTGGTCGTGGTTTATACTGGGACATATCCCTCACATAGCGCTGTGCCTCCCCTGTGTCTCGTCCGGTATGCCGGGCATCCGTTCTGGGAGCCCGGCTGGCACTCTGTGCCTTGTTGTTTGGTTTATATCGAGGTACAATGTACCTCGATGTTTCAAAAAATTGTGGCCTGTGGCCTGGTTCAAATTGTTGGCGTTGTGGATACATTTTATCCCTTGTCCTGCCTGCTCTGACAGCAGCAGCATAGTTGGGACGATCCTTAGGTTGAATGTATTCGCCTGTATGGTGGCTTGTAACACGGGGCTCATGGCGTGCCATGTTTCGTCCTCTTTTGTAGGACACCCTCGTCCACCCTTCCTCCTCTGAATCAGAATACATTAGTACAGTTTACTAATTTATTCTATGGAGGGTAGGTTACTTATAGGTAACACAAGTTTTATTTCCGTTCAGCCCCCTCGTTTGGGTGGGCTAGAAGGCTAAACTAGATAGTTTATTATGTATCAACTTGTGTTAAAAATGATCCGCTAATTTGGGTTTAGTTTGCTACTATCAGCTTTTTATAAATGATGTGTCAACCTTGTTTATCAACGACGTTTCGATTTGTCTAAATCTTCATCAGGCTGTACATGGTTGACAAGTTATTTATTGTGAAAAGTATCGATTTGAAACAATGCAATGAAAATGAAGCTTGGAGCAATGTGACTCGGTGGTGTGTCTCCCTCAAAGTGCTGAGAGAGAGTGAGCGCGAGTGGGGAGCGGTAGTCCCTTTTATACTCTTGTGGGCGTGTCTAAGTTCCCTTGGCAGTCAAACTTGGTGTTGTGAGTGCTTTTATCGTGTTTTACTGGTGTTTACCTTTGATCAAAAAATATTTTGATTACCCTCTATCCTTTCTTTTGGTTTAGCGGATGTTATGGTATGTATGATTTATTTTATGTGACAACGCATGTTGTTTTTTTGCGTGGAAGAATGTGGCTTTTCTTGGAAGAGTCACCTTCCGCCCTGCCATTCTTCCATGTAATCTTCATCCGTTCTCTCTTGACTAGTGTGTTCATCTGTTGTGATGCATTTCAGGTGCATCCATCAGGTAGATCTGTAGTGAATAAATATTTGTTTTATTTTAGTTTATCAGGTTTTTCATGTCTGAGCATGTTTTGCATCCTGTGTGCGTTATGAGTGGTGTACTTGTGAGACTGTTGTCTCACAGTGTTTTATACCACCGTACCTGTTCTAATGGCCCTGTCTGTGTTTGTAGAATTATTTATAGGGCTCTATAGTGAACAAAAATAAATTATTTTAGCCTATCAGATTTTTTAGTGAAAAAATAAAATATTTTAGCCCATTAGGTTTTATATGTCCATGCCTATTTGCATCCTATGTGCTTTGTAAATGATGTATTTGTAAGACTATTGTCTCACATGCCTGTAAGATTATTGTCTTCCAGTGTATTGCACTACAGTCCCTGTTCAAACGGCCTTGCCTATATTGTAAAATCACATGTGGGATTTTTAATTCGTATGAGACTGTTATTTCCATTTTGCCATGTCCTTTAATGTGGTTTCCATGTTTTTTCCATGTATTTCCTTCTTTGTAAGGCAAGGTGTCTTATTGCGTCACTCCCTGTCATCCCCTGTTTTCACTGGGAAATGTCTCCCCTTCGTTCCTCATAGAAAATAAATTAGTTTTAGAATAGGGGGTGACTGGATGTGTGTTTAATATATTCTGTAAATGTCGAGTCTGTCAACCTAAGATTATTCACCACGTCTTATTTCATATCCCACAAATTTAAGTTTTGTTCATGACACTTCAGTTAGGTTAAAGCATGTCACCTCACTTGTCTGAAGAGCCCATAAGTGCACCCTCATGGAATCCCTCGTATATCCCCCAGTTACAGGCAGGGTACACCAGTACACTTGATTGTGTATTTCTTAAGACTTCTTGTTATGGAGGTCAGTGTATTCCATCACTGCTCTGGGGGACCCCTAAGTGCATTCCAGTGCAGGGTCCCTCGTATACTCTTCAGGGTCAAGTCAGGGTATACTGGCCTTCTTCTTAGGTTTAGGTCAAAACTTGGAGTCAATGTGGGGTAGTGTGGTTAAGTTTAGGGTAAGTGATTAGGTTTCATCATACCCTTGTGTTTTAAGTTGTGACATGGTAGTCAGGATCTTTGGTTGAGACGTTTAGGGTAAGTGATTAGGTTTCATCATACCCTTGTGTTTTAAGTTGTGACATGGTAGTCAGGATCTTTGGTTGAGACGTGGTGAGCGTATGGTTAGGCTTTGAGTAATAGATGGGGTGGAATTACCCTTATAATTTCTTGATTAGATTTTAAGCCTATGGGTAGATTCTGTTTTTAAGTTGACATGTAATAGATGGGATCTTAGGTTGAGACATGCTAATGGAGTTTTGGCTGGGGTTAAAGGTCAAGGCCTGTGTCCCAGTTTTTAAATTTTAAAGTGTATATCAAGTTTGTATATGTGATCTTGTGAATGTCAAGTCCATCAACCTGAGATTATTCACCACGTTTTATTCCATGTCCCACAAATTTTATCCCATATTTGTGTCATCCTATAGGCCATCAGTCCGAGCCAGGTTCGCACAGGGATCCATGCAGTCCACTCCAACCGCAGAGCGGGACTCCCTGTCATTAGGGTCAGACTGTGCACAGGTGAGTATGACCATTCAAGTTTTGTTCATGACACTCTCATTAGGTTAAGGCATAACACCTCACTTGTCTGATGAGTCCCTAAGTGCACCCCCCCGAAATCACTCGTACGTAGCCCAGTATACAGGCCGGGTACACTATTATACTGGTTATGTATTTATTCAGACTTCTAGTATGGAAGTCAGTGTATTCCATCACTGCTCTGGGAGACCCCTGAGTGTATTCCAGTACAGGGTCCCTCGTATACTCTCCAGGATCAAGTCAGGGTGTGCTGATCCTGCTCTTAGGTTTAGATCAAAACTTGGGGTCAATGTGGGACAATGTGGTTTAGGTTTAGGGGTAAGTGATTAGGTTTCATCATACCCCTGTATCTTAGGTTGTGACATGGTAGTCAGTATCTTAAGTTGAGACGTGGTGAATGTATGGTTAGGCTTTGGGTAATGGGTGGGGTGGGATTCCCTCATAGTTTCTTGGTTAGACTTGAACCTATAGGTAGGTTTTGTTTTGAGTTGAAATGTAGTCAGTGGGATCTTAGGTTGAGACGTGATGATGAAGTTTTGGCTGGGGTCAAAGGTCAAGGCCTATGTCCCAGTATTTACACTGAGGTGTCTACCAGGTTTGTGTATGTGATTCTGTACTTCAAGTGCCCTTGGAGGGCTAGTATACAAGTCCCTTGTTAGGGTCCATTGTGTGAATCTGAATTTAGGTTTTAAACCTGTGTCCTCAGTATTTTAAGTTGAAGTGAATGGGATTGTGTCCTGTAATCCAGCACTGTGACCTTTTGAAATCCAAGGCTTGTTTAGGCTTTACTGTTGGCCTTCTGGGATTTATGTTTGTGTTGGTGTGCATACATCAGTATGAGTCTGTATACAGAGTCAATTAAGATGTAGATATGTCTTGTGTTCTGTCATAGTGACCTTTTAATTATATGGCCTACTTAGGCTTCAATTGAGGCCTTCTGGGTGTTATGCTCGAATTGATGTGTATGCACCAACGTGCTATTGGATGTAGGATCTTGTAGTAATGTTACGGTCAAGAGGTTGTTGTTATGTGTTGTTTTATCTTAAAAAGAACTCCCCCGAGTCCTTATCCAGGTGAGGGTGTAAGGGAAGTTGATTATGTGTGTTTTTTTCTCACTGCTGTTCCCATCCTTCCAGGGTGGTGTATCTCGAGTCCTTCATATGCTTTTATTACTAAAAGTGTCTTCTATCCTGGGTTGTCAGGGGTAAGAGGCTGATGATCCAATCAGCAAAGGGCGCTAGCTAGTTAGGGGTAGGGGGAAGGGTGCCCTGGCTCAGGCCAGGGCACTATGCATTGGCCATCTCGTTACTGACCGGGTGATCAGGTGATCCTACCTCCTGTTAAGACCCTTAGGGATAGTTGTATCCAATACCTTAATCCAGAGTCTTTCCTGTCGTTTTCTCTGATAGATGTTCCATCTATAGTTGAACTGGATGACTGTGGCCTGTACTGCCGGCCATCCATGATCAACAAAATGTGCCACAAAAGGTGTCTGTATCTCTTTGCCACGTATCACATTGTATTTGTGTTGTGTGAAACGTAAACTTATTGTGTTTCCTGTTTCCCCAACATATTGTTTCTTACATGTAGTACAAGTGACAAGATAGACACAATTTTTGGTCAGTGGGTTTCCTCCTGGCATGGTTTTGTAAACCATGTTGGTGTTATAACACCGTATCCATGTTTTTTTCTGATAGTATGACCATTGACTTTTTGATGTTGTAGTCTTTTTTGATTGTATTTTGGCTTTGATCAGATGGTCTTGTAAATTTTTGTTTTTTCTGAATGCTGCAATGACTCTGTGGTCTTGCAAGAGGTCAGTGTCTTTAAAGATCCTGTCAAAATTCTCCTTTATAATCTTCACCAATTTGACTGTGGCTGGTGAGTATGTTGTGATGAATGGTAAGATTGTAGAGACCTGTATGGGTTTGGTTAGTAGGTATTTCTTTGTTGCATTTCTTAAAAATGAACGGCTGTAACCTCTTTTAGCCAGTGCCACAAAGAGGATTTTTCTGGCTTCCCAAAAGTCTGATTTGTGGCTACATATCCTATGAAATCTCAGGAGTTGAGACTTCAAGAGGCCTGCATATGTGTGCTTTGGGTGGTAGCTACTTTTATGTAGTAGGGCGTGAGTATCTGTTTCTTTGAAGAATACCTTGACTTCTAGATGATTTGTTTTGTCAAAGTGTGTTCCCTTATATGTGGTGGTATCCAGGAAATCCACTGATGTATAACTGGTAGTTGACTTCAGTGTAATGGAAGAGTTATGTGTGTTGAGAATAGTCATGAATTGAGTAAATTCTGACTCTGAGTGTGGCCATACACCCCATATATCATCAAGATATCTAAGATAATATAGTGGTTTAATCTTACAAGATGCCAAGGCTGAGGTTTCCCACTCTGCCATAAATATGTTTGCATATGCAGGGGCAAATTTTTTGCCCATAGCTGTGCCTTTCACTTGTAAGTAGAATTTATCATTGAATTCAAAGTCATTTCTTCTCAGATTGATATCCAATAATTGTAGAAGTTCTTTCTCCGGTCTCCTTTTGTCAGGATATTTTCTAAATATTTCTTTAACGGCTTGAATGCCCTCACTTGTGTCTATATTGGTGTATAGACTATCCACATCTAGTGTGAATAACATGGCCCCTGTGGGGATATGTAGTCGTTTGACTGTGTTAACAAAATGATACGTGTCCTTGATGTAGCTGGGGTGTTTGTTTGATAGTGGATTTAGAAAATGATCTATGTATTCCGCTGTGTAATATGTTTCACTGTCACAATCTGAGACAATAGGCCTTCCTGGAGGAATTTCGTATGGTTTGCTCCACTTGGTAGGATCTTTATGGATTTTAGGTAGCATATAGAATATTCTGGCTCTAGGATCTGAGTTACCCATCAGGTAGATGTGTTGTTTAATATTTATAAACTTTTTTTCCAGAAGTTTATCTATGATTTTTTGTACTATGTTTATGGTTTCCGGATAGATGGGTTTGTCCAGTTTGGTGTAGTATTTGATATCCTCCAGTTGTCTGTGGCCCTCCCACAGATATTGTTTTTTGTCCAAAATGACAATCGCACTGCCCTTATCTGCTGGTTTGATAATGATATCTTTGTTTTGTTTTAGTTGAAGAATGGCTCTCTCTTCCCCTCTATTCAGGTTATTGACTAGCCTTCTAAGTATGAAGTGTTTTTGAAAGTACTCATTATCTGCCTCAATAAGGTCTCTAACCTCTGCTGGTAGTTGGTCATCTTCTGGAGACCAGTTAGATTTTGGTGTAAACAGGGGGATGTCTGTTTCTTCCTTGTCTTGGAAGTGCACTGCCAATTTGATTTTTCTATGGTACTGTTGTAAATCCCACTTGCTTTTTTCCTTTAGGTTCTTGTTGCATTCCAACGTGGGAATGAAGGTTAGGCCTCTGTTGAGTAACTCCAACTGGGAAGTGGTTGGTCTAAAGTGTTTGGACAAATTTATAACATTTTTAGACCCCTCCCTTGTAGGTGGGCTTATGGGGTCTTTTAGTTTATCTGTTGAGACCAATGGTCCAGCATGCTTTTTGCTGTTTCTGTGTCCCAGTGTATGTTGTCTTTTTCAGTGGTGAAATATTGATGTGGAAGTTGGGGAATGATACGGAAGTTGTCCCTGATAATGTCATTCAGATCATTCAGTACTGTCTGTTCTTCGTCTGGTAGGTCCTTTGAATAATTGATCAGAGGTACCCAGACATTAGCTTCAGGGAAGCAGTCCTGTGTCGTTGTTACTGCTTGTGTTACCTGTTTAGACAGGGTTCTGTGACCTTTTTGTGTCCTGTTGTTAATACCAAAGGCCAAGATTATCTTTTCTGGTTCAGTCTGTACTGTAGCTTTCTGAACTAGATTTGCTACATGTGCAAATGTTGCCCCTGGATAACTGTCTATCTGGAGATCAGGACAGTCATATGTGGGGATCCTGGCCAAATTGGAATCTCCCATGATGATCCACTTTTTTGACACTGTGAGGGCCCATTCTTTCCCCTTCCTAAATGTGTCATTGTGTCTAGTGGGTCTTTGTGGACCTCTGGGTTGATTCTGTTTGAATGATCGTTGTATGAGTCTCTTCTTTTCTGCCCCTTTGGCGTTGATACTAGTTCCCATGCTTTTCCTCAGACCTGGGATCAGCATACTGAGTTGGATTCTCTCAGTTACCTCTTGGAATTCAGTGTCTGAGCCTAGGGATATCAAGTCCACCTCATTTTCTTCTTGGGATAGTTCAACGTCATCTACACTCTTATGGTGTGATTGTGAGCATGCTAGCTCCTCCTTTTCGCTCTCTGTTTGGGCCGTATCAGGGATGATCACCTGTTCTTCTACCTGTGTTTCCAGGTTTTCTTGAGCCATTTCTGGGCCCTGTGGCCTGTCCAAGTCCTGTCCTATGAGCATCCCCACTGGGGTAGATGGATTCTTAGGTTGAGAAGCTTCCTCCCTCAAGAGCTCTGGGTTTGGTCGTTGTTCATGACATATCTGCACTACGTGGGTTATTTTTTGTTTTTTAAGCCTCTGTGGCAGTCCCATTTTCTTGCTTCTCGTCAGGGATGTCGTGGTGTGAGCTAGGTCATCACTCTGTTCTTCCTTCTCACTATCATCTTCCTCCAGTATGATGTCTATTGGGTGGGTTGCCTTCTGTTTTTTAGGTCCCTGTGGCCATTTCACTTTCCTGATTTTTGTCAGAGGTGGTATGGTGTGACCTGGGTCATCACTCAGCTCTTCCTCCTCGCTCTTATCCTCTTCCCACATGATCTCGATTGGGTTTTTTACTTTCTGTTTTTTAGGTTTCTGTGGCAATCCTATTTTTTTGATTCTCTTACGAGGTGGCTCGGTGTGACTTGAGTCATCACTCGGCTCTTCCTCATTCTTCCTATCTTCCTCCAACATGATCTCCAGTTCATCGCCCATTTTAGCTGCGATGAGATTCTCTGCATCTCTTATCACTTCATCTGTTAGGCGTTTTCCCATATTGCGTTTGGACCACTTTACTGCTATTCCAAAGGGTTCCTTCCAATCATCCTCTGTCATGTATGGCAGTGCATCTAGCTCACCTTGCAGTGCCTCTGTATAGTGGTCACGTAGCAGTAGTAGGGTTGTGTGTTCCCAATTTTTCGCATTGCCCTCAATATAGTCTGTTACCTTGCTGGTAGGAACAGCTGGTTTGATTGACATCATTAGATTTTCTGTGATCTTTTTAATGCCAGGTGGAGGTATTTTGCTTCGAAAATTGTTGAGATGATGTGTGCATTTGATCAACCTACTCAATGCTCGCACTCTGACTCCGAAATCTGAATCGTCAGGTTGAGCTCTCTCTTCCATTCTCTGTCTGGGGTTATTTGGAGGTGGCTTCCTTCTGTACTCTGGTTGGTACAATTGTTGCACTTTAGCCTCTGCACGTCCGTGCTTTTGAGGTTTCTGTTGTGCATGCCATTCCTCCTCTCTATGTTGTGGACGTGATTGTTGCTTGTCTCTGTTATCCCTGAATAGGGAGTCACGTTGTGTGTGCCATCCATCCTTTCTATATTGTGGATCTATCTGTCGTCTGCTCCCATTGTTATTGAACAGTCGACGTGGCTGTTGTCCACTTTCATAGCGTTGTCTGTCCTTATATTGTGGTGCTCTGTATGTGAGGCCCCTGTCACGCGTACCAGAGTTCCCTGGTCGTGGTTTATACTGGGACATATCCCTCACATAGCGCTGTGCCTCCCCTGTGTCTCGTCCGGTATGCCGGGCATCCGTTCTGGGAGCCCGGCTGGCACTCTGTGCCTTGTTGTTTGGTTTATATCGAGGTACAATGTACCTCGATGTTTCAAAAAATTGTGGCCTGTGGCCTGGTTCAAATTGTTGGCGTTGTGGATACATTTTATCCCTTGTCCTGCCTGCTCTGACAGCAGCAGCATAGTTGGGACGATCCTTAGGTTGAATGTATTCGCCTGTATGGTGGCTTGTAACACGGGGCTCATGGCGTGCCATGTTTCGTCCTCTTTTGTAGGACACCCTCGTCCACCCTTCCTCCTCTGAATCAGAATACATTAGTACAGTTTACTAATTTATTCTATGGAGGGTAGGTTACTTATAGGTAACACAAGTTTTATTTCCGTTCAGCCCCCTCGTTTGGGTGGGCTAGAAGGCTAAACTAGATAGTTTATTATGTATCAACTTGTGTTAAAAATGATCCGCTAATTTGGGTTTAGTTTGCTACTATCAGCTTTTTATAAATGATGTGTCAACCTTGTTTATCAACGACGTTTCGATTTGTCTAAATCTTCATCAGGCTGTACATGGTTGACAAGTTATTTATTGTGAAAAGTATCGATTTGAAACAATGCAATGAAAATGAAGCTTGGAGCAATGTGACTCGGTGGTGTGTCTCCCTCAAAGTGCTGAGAGAGAGTGAGCGCGAGTGGGGAGCGGTAGTCCCTTTTATACTCTTGTGGGCGTGTCTAAGTTCCCTTGGCAGTCAAACTTGGTGTTGTGAGTGCTTTTATCGTGTTTTACTGGTGTTTACCTTTGATCAAAAAATATTTTGATTACCCTCTATCCTTTCTTTTGGTTTAGCGGATGTTATGGTATGTATGATTTATTTTATGTGACAACGCATGTTGTTTTTTTGCGTGGAAGAATGTGGCTTTTCTTGGAAGAGTCACCTTCCGCCCTGCCATTCTTCCATGTAATCTTCATCCGTTCTCTCTTGACTAGTGTGTTCATCTGTTGTGATGCATTTCAGGTGCATCCATCAGGTAGATCTGTAGTGAATAAATATTTGTTTTATTTTAGTTTATCAGGTTTTTCATGTCTGAGCATGTTTTGCATCCTGTGTGCGTTATGAGTGGTGTACTTGTGAGACTGTTGTCTCACAGTGTTTTATACCACCGTACCTGTTCTAATGGCCCTGTCTGTGTTTGTAGAATTATTTATAGGGCTCTATAGTGAACAAAAATAAATTATTTTAGCCTATCAGATTTTTTAGTGAAAAAATAAAATATTTTAGCCCATTAGGTTTTATATGTCCATGCCTATTTGCATCCTATGTGCTTTGTAAATGATGTATTTGTAAGACTATTGTCTCACATGCCTGTAAGATTATTGTCTTCCAGTGTATTGCACTACAGTCCCTGTTCAAACGGCCTTGCCTATATTGTAAAATCACATGTGGGATTTTTAATTCGTATGAGACTGTTATTTCCATTTTGCCATGTCCTTTAATGTGGTTTCCATGTTTTTTCCATGTATTTCCTTCTTTGTAAGGCAAGGTGTCTTATTGCGTCACTCCCTGTCATCCCCTGTTTTCACTGGGAAATGTCTCCCCTTCGTTCCTCATAGAAAATAAATTAGTTTTAGAATAGGGGGTGACTGGATGTGTGTTTAATATATTCTGTAAATGTCGAGTCTGTCAACCTAAGATTATTCACCACGTCTTATTTCATATCCCACAAATTTAAGTTTTGTTCATGACACTTCAGTTAGGTTAAAGCATGTCACCTCACTTGTCTGAAGAGCCCATAAGTGCACCCTCATGGAATCCCTCGTATATCCCCCAGTTACAGGCAGGGTACACCAGTACACTTGATTGTGTATTTCTTAAGACTTCTTGTTATGGAGGTCAGTGTATTCCATCACTGCTCTGGGGGACCCCTAAGTGCATTCCAGTGCAGGGTCCCTCGTATACTCTTCAGGGTCAAGTCAGGGTATACTGGCCTTCTTCTTAGGTTTAGGTCAAAACTTGGAGTCAATGTGGGGTAGTGTGGTTAAGTTTAGGGTAAGTGATTAGGTTTCATCATACCCTTGTGTTTTAAGTTGTGACATGGTAGTCAGGATCTTTGGTTGAGACGTTTAGGGTAAGTGATTAGGTTTCATCATACCCTTGTGTTTTAAGTTGTGACATGGTAGTCAGGATCTTTGGTTGAGACGTGGTGAGCGTATGGTTAGGCTTTGAGTAATAGATGGGGTGGAATTACCCTTATAATTTCTTGATTAGATTTTAAGCCTATGGGTAGATTCTGTTTTTAAGTTGACATGTAATAGATGGGATCTTAGGTTGAGACATGCTAATGGAGTTTTGGCTGGGGTTAAAGGTCAAGGCCTGTGTCCCAGTTTT
This sequence comes from Poromitra crassiceps, assembly GCF_964638095.1. Taxonomy (NCBI): domain Eukaryota; kingdom Metazoa; phylum Chordata; class Actinopteri; order Beryciformes; family Melamphaidae; genus Poromitra; species Poromitra crassiceps. The sequence continues at coordinate 74,741 of NW_028151922.1, read as the reverse complement.
TAAATTTTAAAGTGTATATCAAGTTTGTATATGTGATCTTGTGAATGTCAAGTCCATCAACCTGAGATTATTCACCACGTTTTATTCCATGTCCCACAAATTTTATCCCATATTTGTGTCATCCTATAGGCCATCAGTCCGAGCCAGGTTCGCACAGGGATCCATGCAGTCCACTCCAACCGCAGAGCGGGACTCCCTGTCATTAGGGTCAGACTGTGCACAGGTGAGTATGACCATTCAAGTTTTGTTCATGACACTCTCATTAGGTTAAGGCATAACACCTCACTTGTCTGATGAGTCCCTAAGTGCACCCCCCCGAAATCACTCGTACGTAGCCCAGTATACAGGCCGGGTACACTATTATACTGGTTATGTATTTATTCAGACTTCTAGTATGGAAGTCAGTGTATTCCATCACTGCTCTGGGAGACCCCTGAGTGTATTCCAGTACAGGGTCCCTCGTATACTCTCCAGGATCAAGTCAGGGTGTGCTGATCCTGCTCTTAGGTTTAGATCAAAACTTGGGGTCAATGTGGGACAATGTGGTTTAGGTTTAGGGGTAAGTGATTAGGTTTCATCATACCCCTGTATCTTAGGTTGTGACATGGTAGTCAGTATCTTAAGTTGAGACGTGGTGAATGTATGGTTAGGCTTTGGGTAATGGGTGGGGTGGGATTCCCTCATAGTTTCTTGGTTAGACTTGAACCTATAGGTAGGTTTTGTTTTGAGTTGAAATGTAGTCAGTGGGATCTTAGGTTGAGACGTGATGATGAAGTTTTGGCTGGGGTCAAAGGTCAAGGCCTATGTCCCAGTATTTACACTGAGGTGTCTACCAGGTTTGTGTATGTGATTCTGTACTTCAAGTGCCCTTGGAGGGCTAGTATACAAGTCCCTTGTTAGGGTCCATTGTGTGAATCTGAATTTAGGTTTTAAACCTGTGTCCTCAGTATTTTAAGTTGAAGTGAATGGGATTGTGTCCTGTAATCCAGCACTGTGACCTTTTGAAATCCAAGGCTTGTTTAGGCTTTACTGTTGGCCTTCTGGGATTTATGTTTGTGTTGGTGTGCATACATCAGTATGAGTCTGTATACAGAGTCAATTAAGATGTAGATATGTCTTGTGTTCTGTCATAGTGACCTTTTAATTATATGGCCTACTTAGGCTTCAATTGAGGCCTTCTGGGTGTTATGCTCGAATTGATGTGTATGCACCAACGTGCTATTGGATGTAGGATCTTGTAGTAATGTTACGGTCAAGAGGTTGTTGTTATGTGTTGTTTTATCTTAAAAAGAACTCCCCCGAGTCCTTATCCAGGTGAGGGTGTAAGGGAAGTTGATTATGTGTGTTTTTTTCTCACTGCTGTTCCCATCCTTCCAGGGTGGTGTATCTCGAGTCCTTCATATGCTTTTATTACTAAAAGTGTCTTCTATCCTGGGTTGTCAGGGGTAAGAGGCTGATGATCCAATCAGCAAAGGGCGCTAGCTAGTTAGGGGTAGGGGGAAGGGTGCCCTGGCTCAGGCCAGGGCACTATGCATTGGCCATCTCGTTACTGACCGGGTGATCAGGTGATCCTACCTCCTGTTAAGACCCTTAGGGATAGTTGTATCCAATACCTTAATCCAGAGTCTTTCCTGTCGTTTTCTCTGATAGATGTTCCATCTATAGTTGAACTGGATGACTGTGGCCTGTACTGCCGGCCATCCATGATCAACAAAATGTGCCACAAAAGGTGTCTGTATCTCTTTGCCACGTATCACATTGTATTTGTGTTGTGTGAAACGTAAACTTATTGTGTTTCCTGTTTCCCCAACATATTGTTTCTTACATGTAGTACAAGTGACAAGATAGACACAATTTTTGGTCAGTGGGTTTCCTCCTGGCATGGTTTTGTAAACCATGTTGGTGTTATAACACCGTATCCATGTTTTTTTCTGATAGTATGACCATTGACTTTTTGATGTTGTAGTCTTTTTTGATTGTATTTTGGCTTTGATCAGATGGTCTTGTAAATTTTTGTTTTTTCTGAATGCTGCAATGACTCTGTGGTCTTGCAAGAGGTCAGTGTCTTTAAAGATCCTGTCAAAATTCTCCTTTATAATCTTCACCAATTTGACTGTGGCTGGTGAGTATGTTGTGATGAATGGTAAGATTGTAGAGACCTGTATGGGTTTGGTTAGTAGGTATTTCTTTGTTGCATTTCTTAAAAATGAACGGCTGTAACCTCTTTTAGCCAGTGCCACAAAGAGGATTTTTCTGGCTTCCCAAAAGTCTGATTTGTGGCTACATATCCTATGAAATCTCAGGAGTTGAGACTTCAAGAGGCCTGCATATGTGTGCTTTGGGTGGTAGCTACTTTTATGTAGTAGGGCGTGAGTATCTGTTTCTTTGAAGAATACCTTGACTTCTAGATGATTTGTTTTGTCAAAGTGTGTTCCCTTATATGTGGTGGTATCCAGGAAATCCACTGATGTATAACTGGTAGTTGACTTCAGTGTAATGGAAGAGTTATGTGTGTTGAGAATAGTCATGAATTGAGTAAATTCTGACTCTGAGTGTGGCCATACACCCCATATATCATCAAGATATCTAAGATAATATAGTGGTTTAATCTTACAAGATGCCAAGGCTGAGGTTTCCCACTCTGCCATAAATATGTTTGCATATGCAGGGGCAAATTTTTTGCCCATAGCTGTGCCTTTCACTTGTAAGTAGAATTTATCATTGAATTCAAAGTCATTTCTTCTCAGATTGATATCCAATAATTGTAGAAGTTCTTTCTCCGGTCTCCTTTTGTCAGGATATTTTCTAAATATTTCTTTAACGGCTTGAATGCCCTCACTTGTGTCTATATTGGTGTATAGACTATCCACATCTAGTGTGAATAACATGGCCCCTGTGGGGATATGTAGTCGTTTGACTGTGTTAACAAAATGATACGTGTCCTTGATGTAGCTGGGGTGTTTGTTTGATAGTGGATTTAGAAAATGATCTATGTATTCCGCTGTGTAATATGTTTCACTGTCACAATCTGAGACAATAGGCCTTCCTGGAGGAATTTCGTATGGTTTGCTCCACTTGGTAGGATCTTTATGGATTTTAGGTAGCATATAGAATATTCTGGCTCTAGGATCTGAGTTACCCATCAGGTAGATGTGTTGTTTAATATTTATAAACTTTTTTTCCAGAAGTTTATCTATGATTTTTTGTACTATGTTTATGGTTTCCGGATAGATGGGTTTGTCCAGTTTGGTGTAGTATTTGATATCCTCCAGTTGTCTGTGGCCCTCCCACAGATATTGTTTTTTGTCCAAAATGACAATCGCACTGCCCTTATCTGCTGGTTTGATAATGATATCTTTGTTTTGTTTTAGTTGAAGAATGGCTCTCTCTTCCCCTCTATTCAGGTTATTGACTAGCCTTCTAAGTATGAAGTGTTTTTGAAAGTACTCATTATCTGCCTCAATAAGGTCTCTAACCTCTGCTGGTAGTTGGTCATCTTCTGGAGACCAGTTAGATTTTGGTGTAAACAGGGGGATGTCTGTTTCTTCCTTGTCTTGGAAGTGCACTGCCAATTTGATTTTTCTATGGTACTGTTGTAAATCCCACTTGCTTTTTTCCTTTAGGTTCTTGTTGCATTCCAACGTGGGAATGAAGGTTAGGCCTCTGTTGAGTAACTCCAACTGGGAAGTGGTTGGTCTAAAGTGTTTGGACAAATTTATAACATTTTTAGACCCCTCCCTTGTAGGTGGGCTTATGGGGTCTTTTAGTTTATCTGTTGAGACCAATGGTCCAGCATGCTTTTTGCTGTTTCTGTGTCCCAGTGTATGTTGTCTTTTTCAGTGGTGAAATATTGATGTGGAAGTTGGGGAATGATACGGAAGTTGTCCCTGATAATGTCATTCAGATCATTCAGTACTGTCTGTTCTTCGTCTGGTAGGTCCTTTGAATAATTGATCAGAGGTACCCAGACATTAGCTTCAGGGAAGCAGTCCTGTGTCGTTGTTACTGCTTGTGTTACCTGTTTAGACAGGGTTCTGTGACCTTTTTGTGTCCTGTTGTTAATACCAAAGGCCAAGATTATCTTTTCTGGTTCAGTCTGTACTGTAGCTTTCTGAACTAGATTTGCTACATGTGCAAATGTTGCCCCTGGATAACTGTCTATCTGGAGATCAGGACAGTCATATGTGGGGATCCTGGCCAAATTGGAATCTCCCATGATGATCCACTTTTTTGACACTGTGAGGGCCCATTCTTTCCCCTTCCTAAATGTGTCATTGTGTCTAGTGGGTCTTTGTGGACCTCTGGGTTGATTCTGTTTGAATGATCGTTGTATGAGTCTCTTCTTTTCTGCCCCTTTGGCGTTGATACTAGTTCCCATGCTTTTCCTCAGACCTGGGATCAGCATACTGAGTTGGATTCTCTCAGTTACCTCTTGGAATTCAGTGTCTGAGCCTAGGGATATCAAGTCCACCTCATTTTCTTCTTGGGATAGTTCAACGTCATCTACACTCTTATGGTGTGATTGTGAGCATGCTAGCTCCTCCTTTTCGCTCTCTGTTTGGGCCGTATCAGGGATGATCACCTGTTCTTCAACCTGTGTTTCCAGGTTTTCTTGAGCCATTTCTGGGCCCTGTGGCCTGTCCAAGTCCTGTCCTATGAGCATCCCCACTGGGGTAGATGGATTCTTAGGTTGAGAAGCTTCCTCCCTCAAGAGCTCTGGGTTTGGTCGTTGTTCTGGACATATCTGCACTACGTGGGTTATTTTTTGTTTTTTAAGCCTCTGTGGCAGTCCCATTTTCTTGCTTCTCGTCAGGGATGTCGTGGTGTGAGCTAGGTCATCACTCTGTTCTTCCTTCTCACTATCATCTTCCTCCAGTATGATGTCTATTGGGTGGGTTGCCTTCTGTTTTTTAGGTCCCTGTGGCCATTTCACTTTCCTGATTTTTGTCAGAGGTGGTATGGTGTGACCTGGGTCATCACTCAGCTCTTCCTCCTCGCTCTTATCCTCTTCCCACATGATCTCGATTGGGTTTTTTACTTTCTGTTTTTTAGGTTTCTGTGGCAATCCTATTTTTTTGATTCTCTTACGAGGTGGCTCGGTGTGACTTGAGTCATCACTCGGCTCTTCCTCATTCTTCCTATCTTCCTCCAACATGATCTCCAGTTCATCGCCCATTTTAGCTGCGATGAGATTCTCTGCATCTCTTATCACTTCATCTGTTAGGCGTTTTCCCATATTGCGTTTGGACCACTTTACTGCTATTCCAAAGGGTTCCTTCCAATCATCCTCTGTCATGTATGGCAGTGCATCTAGCTCACCTTGCAGTGCCTCTGTATAGTGGTCACGTAGCAGTAGTAGGGTTGTGTGTTCCCAATTTTTCGCATTGCCCTCAATATAGTCTGTTACCTTGCTGGTAGGAACAGCTGGTTTGATTGACATCATTAGATTTTCTGTGATCTTTTTAATGCCAGGTGGAGGTATTTTGCTTCGAAAATTGTTGAGATGATGTGTGCATTTGATCAACCTACTCAATGCTCGCACTCTGACTCCGAAATCTGAATCGTCAGGTTGAGCTCTCTCTTCCATTCTCTGTCTGGGGTTATTTGGAGGTGGCTTCCTTCTGTACTCTGGTTGGTACAATTGTTGCACTTTAGCCTCTGCACGTCCGTGCTTTTGAGGTTTCTGTTGTGCATGCCATTCCTCCTCTCTATGTTGTGGACGTGATTGTTGCTTGTCTCTGTTATCCCTGAATAGGGAGTCACGTTGTGTGTGCCATCCATCCTTTCTATATTGTGGATCTATCTGTCGTCTGCTCCCATTGTTATTGAACAGTCGACGTGGCTGTTGTCCACTTTCATAGCGTTGTCTGTCCTTATATTGTGGTGCTCTGTATGTGAGGCCCCTGTCACGCGTACCAGAGTTCCCTGGTCGTGGTTTATACTGGGACATATCCCTCACATAGCGCTGTGCCTCCCCTGTGTCTCGTCCGGTATGCCGGGCATCCGTTCTGGGAGCCCGGCTGGCACTCTGTGCCTTGTTGTTTGGTTTATATCGAGGTACAATGTACCTCGATGTTTCAAAAAATTGTGGCCTGTGGCCTGGTTCAAATTGTTGGCGTTGTGGATACATTTTATCCCTTGTCCTGCCTGCTCTGACAGCAGCAGCATAGTTGGGACGATCCTTAGGTTGAATGTATTCGCCTGTATGGTGGCTTGTAACACGGGGCTCATGGCGTGCCATGTTTCGTCCTCTTTTGTAGGACACCCTCGTCCACCCTTCCTCCTCTGAATCAGAATACATTAGTACAGTTTACTAATTTATTCTATGGAGGGTAGGTTACTTATAGGTAACACAAGTTTTATTTCCGTTCAGCCCCCTCGTTTGGGTGGGCTAGAAGGCTAAACTAGATAGTTTATTATGTATCAACTTGTGTTAAAAATGATCCGCTAATTTGGGTTTAGTTTGCTACTATCAGCTTTTTATAAATGATGTGTCAACCTTGTTTATCAACGACGTTTCGATTTGTCTAAATCTTCATCAGGCTGTACATGGTTGACAAGTTATTTATTGTGAAAAGTATCGATTTGAAACAATGCAATGAAAATGAAGCTTGGAGCAATGTGACTCGGTGGTGTGTCTCCCTCAAAGTGCTGAGAGAGAGTGAGCGCGAGTGGGGAGCGGTAGTCCCTTTTATACTCTTGTGGGCGTGTCTAAGTTCCCTTGGCAGTCAAACTTGGTGTTGTGAGTGCTTTTATCGTGTTTTACTGGTGTTTACCTTTGATCAAAAAATATTTTGATTACCCTCTATCCTTTCTTTTGGTTTAGCGGATGTTATGGTATGTATGATTTATTTTATGTGACAACGCATGTTGTTTTTTTGCGTGGAAGAATGTGGCTTTTCTTGGAAGAGTCACCTTCCGCCCTGCCATTCTTCCATGTAATCTTCATCCGTTCTCTCTTGACTAGTGTGTTCATCTGTTGTGATGCATTTCAGGTGCATCCATCAGGTAGATCTGTAGTGAATAAATATTTGTTTTATTTTAGTTTATCAGGTTTTTCATGTCTGAGCATGTTTTGCATCCTGTGTGCGTTATGAGTGGTGTACTTGTGAGACTGTTGTCTCACAGTGTTTTATACCACCGTACCTGTTCTAATGGCCCTGTCTGTGTTTGTAGAATTATTTATAGGGCTCTATAGTGAACAAAAATAAATTATTTTAGCCTATCAGATTTTTTAGTGAAAAAATAAAATATTTTAGCCCATTAGGTTTTATATGTCCATGCCTATTTGCATCCTATGTGCTTTGTAAATGATGTATTTGTAAGACTATTGTCTCACATGCCTGTAAGATTATTGTCTTCCAGTGTATTGCACTACAGTCCCTGTTCAAACGGCCTTGCCTATATTGTAAAATCACATGTGGGATTTTTAATTCGTATGAGACTGTTATTTCCATTTTGCCATGTCCTTTAATGTGGTTTCCATGTTTTTTCCATGTATTTCCTTCTTTGTAAGGCAAGGTGTCTTATTGCGTCACTCCCTGTCATCCCCTGTTTTCACTGGGAAATGTCTCCCCTTCGTTCCTCATAGAAAATAAATTAGTTTTAGAATAGGGGGTGACTGGATGTGTGTTTAATATATTCTGTAAATGTCGAGTCTGTCAACCTAAGATTATTCACCACGTCTTATTTCATATCCCACAAATTTAAGTTTTGTTCATGACACTTCAGTTAGGTTAAAGCATGTCACCTCACTTGTCTGAAGAGCCCATAAGTGCACCCTCATGGAATCCCTCGTATATCCCCCAGTTACAGGCAGGGTACACCAGTACACTTGATTGTGTATTTCTTAAGACTTCTTGTTATGGAGGTCAGTGTATTCCATCACTGCTCTGGGGGACCCCTAAGTGCATTCCAGTGCAGGGTCCCTCGTATACTCTTCAGGGTCAAGTCAGGGTATACTGGCCTTCTTCTTAGGTTTAGGTCAAAACTTGGAGTCAATGTGGGGTAGTGTGGTTAAGTTTAGGGTAAGTGATTAGGTTTCATCATACCCTTGTGTTTTAAGTTGTGACATGGTAGTCAGGATCTTTGGTTGAGACGTTTAGGGTAAGTGATTAGGTTTCATCATACCCTTGTGTTTTAAGTTGTGACATGGTAGTCAGGATCTTTGGTTGAGACGTGGTGAGCGTATGGTTAGGCTTTGAGTAATAGATGGGGTGGAATTACCCTTATAATTTCTTGATTAGATTTTAAGCCTATGGGTAGATTCTGTTTTTAAGTTGACATGTAATAGATGGGATCTTAGGTTGAGACATGCTAATGGAGTTTTGGCTGGGGTTAAAGGTCAAGGCCTGTGTCCCAGTTTTTAAATTTTAAAGTGTATATCAAGTTTGTATATGTGATCTTGTGAATGTCAAGTCCATCAACCTGAGATTATTCACCACGTTTTATTCCATGTCCCACAAATTTTATCCCATATTTGTGTCATCCTATAGGCCATCAGTCCGAGCCAGGTTCGCACAGGGATCCATGCAGTCCACTCCAACCGCAGAGCGGGACTCCCTGTCATTAGGGTCAGACTGTGCACAGGTGAGTATGACCATTCAAGTTTTGTTCATGACACTCTCATTAGGTTAAGGCATAACACCTCACTTGTCTGATGAGTCCCTAAGTGCACCCCCCCGAAATCACTCGTACGTAGCCCAGTATACAGGCCGGGTACACTATTATACTGGTTATGTATTTATTCAGACTTCTAGTATGGAAGTCAGTGTATTCCATCACTGCTCTGGGAGACCCCTGAGTGTATTCCAGTACAGGGTCCCTCGTATACTCTCCAGGATCAAGTCAGGGTGTGCTGATCCTGCTCTTAGGTTTAGATCAAAACTTGGGGTCAATGTGGGACAATGTGGTTTAGGTTTAGGGGTAAGTGATTAGGTTTCATCATACCCCTGTATCTTAGGTTGTGACATGGTAGTCAGTATCTTAAGTTGAGACGTGGTGAATGTATGGTTAGGCTTTGGGTAATGGGTGGGGTGGGATTCCCTCATAGTTTCTTGGTTAGACTTGAACCTATAGGTAGGTTTTGTTTTGAGTTGAAATGTAGTCAGTGGGATCTTAGGTTGAGACGTGATGATGAAGTTTTGGCTGGGGTCAAAGGTCAAGGCCTATGTCCCAGTATTTACACTGAGGTGTCTACCAGGTTTGTGTATGTGATTCTGTACTTCAAGTGCCCTTGGAGGGCTAGTATACAAGTCCCTTGTTAGGGTCCATTGTGTGAATCTGAATTTAGGTTTTAAACCTGTGTCCTCAGTATTTTAAGTTGAAGTGAATGGGATTGTGTCCTGTAATCCAGCACTGTGACCTTTTGAAATCCAAGGCTTGTTTAGGCTTTACTGTTGGCCTTCTGGGATTTATGTTTGTGTTGGTGTGCATACATCAGTATGAGTCTGTATACAGAGTCAATTAAGATGTAGATATGTCTTGTGTTCTGTCATAGTGACCTTTTAATTATATGGCCTACTTAGGCTTCAATTGAGGCCTTCTGGGTGTTATGCTCGAATTGATGTGTATGCACCAACGTGCTATTGGATGTAGGATCTTGTAGTAATGTTACGGTCAAGAGGTTGTTGTTATGTGTTGTTTTATCTTAAAAAGAACTCCCCCGAGTCCTTATCCAGGTGAGGGTGTAAGGGAAGTTGATTATGTGTGTTTTTTTCTCACTGCTGTTCCCATCCTTCCAGGGTGGTGTATCTCGAGTCCTTCATATGCTTTTATTACTAAAAGTGTCTTCTATCCTGGGTTGTCAGGGGTAAGAGGCTGATGATCCAATCAGCAAAGGGCGCTAGCTAGTTAGGGGTAGGGGGAAGGGTGCCCTGGCTCAGGCCAGGGCACTATGCATTGGCCATCTCGTTACTGACCGGGTGATCAGGTGATCCTACCTCCTGTTAAGACCCTTAGGGATAGTTGTATCCAATACCTTAATCCAGAGTCTTTCCTGTCGTTTTCTCTGATAGATGTTCCATCTATAGTTGAACTGGATGACTGTGGCCTGTACTGCCGGCCATCCATGATCAACAAAATGTGCCACAAAAGGTGTCTGTATCTCTTTGCCACGTATCACATTGTATTTGTGTTGTGTGAAACGTAAACTTATTGTGTTTCCTGTTTCCCCAACATATTGTTTCTTACATGTAGTACAAGTGACAAGATAGACACAATTTTTGGTCAGTGGGTTTCCTCCTGGCATGGTTTTGTAAACCATGTTGGTGTTATAACACCGTATCCATGTTTTTTTCTGATAGTATGACCATTGACTTTTTGATGTTGTAGTCTTTTTTGATTGTATTTTGGCTTTGATCAGATGGTCTTGTAAATTTTTGTTTTTTCTGAATGCTGCAATGACTCTGTGGTCTTGCAAGAGGTCAGTGTCTTTAAAGATCCTGTCAAAATTCTCCTTTATAATCTTCACCAATTTGACTGTGGCTGGTGAGTATGTTGTGATGAATGGTAAGATTGTAGAGACCTGTATGGGTTTGGTTAGTAGGTATTTCTTTGTTGCATTTCTTAAAAATGAACGGCTGTAACCTCTTTTAGCCAGTGCCACAAAGAGGATTTTTCTGGCTTCCCAAAAGTCTGATTTGTGGCTACATATCCTATGAAATCTCAGGAGTTGAGACTTCAAGAGGCCTGCATATGTGTGCTTTGGGTGGTAGCTACTTTTATGTAGTAGGGCGTGAGTATCTGTTTCTTTGAAGAATACCTTGACTTCTAGATGATTTGTTTTGTCAAAGTGTGTTCCCTTATATGTGGTGGTATCCAGGAAATCCACTGATGTATAACTGGTAGTTGACTTCAGTGTAATGGAAGAGTTATGTGTGTTGAGAATAGTCATGAATTGAGTAAATTCTGACTCTGAGTGTGGCCATACACCCCATATATCATCAAGATATCTAAGATAATATAGTGGTTTAATCTTACAAGATGCCAAGGCTGAGGTTTCCCACTCTGCCATAAATATGTTTGCATATGCAGGGGCAAATTTTTTGCCCATAGCTGTGCCTTTCACTTGTAAGTAGAATTTATCATTGAATTCAAAGTCATTTCTTCTCAGATTGATATCCAATAATTGTAGAAGTTCTTTCTCCGGTCTCCTTTTGTCAGGATATTTTCTAAATATTTCTTTAACGGCTTGAATGCCCTCACTTGTGTCTATATTGGTGTATAGACTATCCACATCTAGTGTGAATAACATGGCCCCTGTGGGGATATGTAGTCGTTTGACTGTGTTAACAAAATGATACGTGTCCTTGATGTAGCTGGGGTGTTTGTTTGATAGTGGATTTAGAAAATGATCTATGTATTCCGCTGTGTAATATGTTTCACTGTCACAATCTGAGACAATAGGCCTTCCTGGAGGAATTTCGTATGGTTTGCTCCACTTGGTAGGATCTTTATGGATTTTAGGTAGCATATAGAATATTCTGGCTCTAGGATCTGAGTTACCCATCAGGTAGATGTGTTGTTTAATATTTATAAACTTTTTTTCCAGAAGTTTATCTATGATTTTTTGTACTATGTTTATGGTTTCCGGATAGATGGGTTTGTCCAGTTTGGTGTAGTATTTGATATCCTCCAGTTGTCTGTGGCCCTCCCACAGATATTGTTTTTTGTCCAAAATGACAATCGCACTGCCCTTATCTGCTGGTTTGATAATGATATCTTTGTTTTGTTTTAGTTGAAGAATGGCTCTCTCTTCCCCTCTATTCAGGTTATTGACTAGCCTTCTAAGTATGAAGTGTTTTTGAAAGTACTCATTATCTGCCTCAATAAGGTCTCTAACCTCTGCTGGTAGTTGGTCATCTTCTGGAGACCAGTTAGATTTTGGTGTAAACAGGGGGATGTCTGTTTCTTCCTTGTCTTGGAAGTGCACTGCCAATTTGATTTTTCTATGGTACTGTTGTAAATCCCACTTGCTTTTTTCCTTTAGGTTCTTGTTGCATTCCAACGTGGGAATGAAGGTTAGGCCTCTGTTGAGTAACTCCAACTGGGAAGTGGTTGGTCTAAAGTGTTTGGACAAATTTATAACATTTTTAGACCCCTCCCTTGTAGGTGGGCTTATGGGGTCTTTTAGTTTATCTGTTGAGACCAATGGTCCAGCATGCTTTTTGCTGTTTCTGTGTCCCAGTGTATGTTGTCTTTTTCAGTGGTGAAATATTGATGTGGAAGTTGGGGAATGATACGGAAGTTGTCCCTGATAATGTCATTCAGATCATTCAGTACTGTCTGTTCTTCGTCTGGTAGGTCCTTTGAATAATTGATCAGAGGTACCCAGACATTAGCTTCAGGGAAGCAGTCCTGTGTCGTTGTTACTGCTTGTGTTACCTGTTTAGACAGGGTTCTGTGACCTTTTTGTGTCCTGTTGTTAATACCAAAGGCCAAGATTATCTTTTCTGGTTCAGTCTGTACTGTAGCTTTCTGAACTAGATTTGCTACATGTGCAAATGTTGCCCCTGGATAACTGTCTATCTGGAGATCAGGACAGTCATATGTGGGGATCCTGGCCAAATTGGAATCTCCCATGATGATCCACTTTTTTGACACTGTGAGGGCCCATTCTTTCCCCTTCCTAAATGTGTCATTGTGTCTAGTGGGTCTTTGTGGACCTCTGGGTTGATTCTGTTTGAATGATCGTTGTATGAGTCTCTTCTTTTCTGCCCCTTTGGCGTTGATACTAGTTCCCATGCTTTTCCTCAGACCTGGGATCAGCATACTGAGTTGGATTCTCTCAGTTACCTCTTGGAATTCAGTGTCTGAGCCTAGGGATATCAAGTCCACCTCATTTTCTTCTTGGGATAGTTCAACGTCATCTACACTCTTATGGTGTGATTGTGAGCATGCTAGCTCCTCCTTTTCGCTCTCTGTTTGGGCCGTATCAGGGATGATCACCTGTTCTTCTACCTGTGTTTCCAGGTTTTCTTGAGCCATTTCTGGGCCCTGTGGCCTGTCCAAGTCCTGTCCTATGAGCATCCCCACTGGGGTAGATGGATTCTTAGGTTGAGAAGCTTCCTCCCTCAAGAGCTCTGGGTTTGGTCGTTGTTCATGACATATCTGCACTACGTGGGTTATTTTTTGTTTTTTAAGCCTCTGTGGCAGTCCCATTTTCTTGCTTCTCGTCAGGGATGTCGTGGTGTGAGCTAGGTCATCACTCTGTTCTTCCTTCTCACTATCATCTTCCTCCAGTATGATGTCTATTGGGTGGGTTGCCTTCTGTTTTTTAGGTCCCTGTGGCCATTTCACTTTCCTGATTTTTGTCAGAGGTGGTATGGTGTGACCTGGGTCATCACTCAGCTCTTCCTCCTCGCTCTTATCCTCTTCCCACATGATCTCGATTGGGTTTTTTACTTTCTGTTTTTTAGGTTTCTGTGGCAATCCTATTTTTTTGATTCTCTTACGAGGTGGCTCGGTGTGACTTGAGTCATCACTCGGCTCTTCCTCATTCTTCCTATCTTCCTCCAACATGATCTCCAGTTCATCGCCCATTTTAGCTGCGATGAGATTCTCTGCATCTCTTATCACTTCATCTGTTAGGCGTTTTCCCATATTGCGTTTGGACCACTTTACTGCTATTCCAAAGGGTTCCTTCCAATCATCCTCTGTCATGTATGGCAGTGCATCTAGCTCACCTTGCAGTGCCTCTGTATAGTGGTCACGTAGCAGTAGTAGGGTTGTGTGTTCCCAATTTTTCGCATTGCCCTCAATATAGTCTGTTACCTTGCTGGTAGGAACAGCTGGTTTGATTGACATCATTAGATTTTCTGTGATCTTTTTAATGCCAGGTGGAGGTATTTTGCTTCGAAAATTGTTGAGATGATGTGTGCATTTGATCAACCTACTCAATGCTCGCACTCTGACTCCGAAATCTGAATCGTCAGGTTGAGCTCTCTCTTCCATTCTCTGTCTGGGGTTATTTGGAGGTGGCTTCCTTCTGTACTCTGGTTGGTACAATTGTTGCACTTTAGCCTCTGCACGTCCGTGCTTTTGAGGTTTCTGTTGTGCATGCCATTCCTCCTCTCTATGTTGTGGACGTGATTGTTGCTTGTCTCTGTTATCCCTGAATAGGGAGTCACGTTGTGTGTGCCATCCATCCTTTCTATATTGTGGATCTATCTGTCGTCTGCTCCCATTGTTATTGAACAGTCGACGTGGCTGTTGTCCACTTTCATAGCGTTGTCTGTCCTTATATTGTGGTGCTCTGTATGTGAGGCCCCTGTCACGCGTACCAGAGTTCCCTGGTCGTGGTTTATACTGGGACATATCCCTCACATAGCGCTGTGCCTCCCCTGTGTCTCGTCCGGTATGCCGGGCATCCGTTCTGGGAGCCCGGCTGGCACTCTGTGCCTTGTTGTTTGGTTTATATCGAGGTACAATGTACCTCGATGTTTCAAAAAATTGTGGCCTGTGGCCTGGTTCAAATTGTTGGCGTTGTGGATACATTTTATCCCTTGTCCTGCCTGCTCTGACAGCAGCAGCATAGTTGGGACGATCCTTAGGTTGAATGTATTCGCCTGTATGGTGGCTTGTAACACGGGGCTCATGGCGTGCCATGTTTCGTCCTCTTTTGTAGGACACCCTCGTCCACCCTTCCTCCTCTGAATCAGAATACATTAGTACAGTTTACTAATTTATTCTATGGAGGGTAGGTTACTTATAGGTAACACAAGTTTTATTTCCGTTCAGCCCCCTCGTTTGGGTGGGCTAGAAGGCTAAACTAGATAGTTTATTATGTATCAACTTGTGTTAAAAATGATCCGCTAATTTGGGTTTAGTTTGCTACTATCAGCTTTTTATAAATGATGTGTCAACCTTGTTTATCAACGACGTTTCGATTTGTCTAAATCTTCATCAGGCTGTACATGGTTGACAAGTTATTTATTGTGAAAAGTATCGATTTGAAACAATGCAATGAAAATGAAGCTTGGAGCAATGTGACTCGGTGGTGTGTCTCCCTCAAAGTGCTGAGAGAGAGTGAGCGCGAGTGGGGAGCGGTAGTCCCTTTTATACTCTTGTGGGCGTGTCTAAGTTCCCTTGGCAGTCAAACTTGGTGTTGTGAGTGCTTTTATCGTGTTTTACTGGTGTTTACCTTTGATCAAAAAATATTTTGATTACCCTCTATCCTTTCTTTTGGTTTAGCGGATGTTATGGTATGTATGATTTATTTTATGTGACAACGCATGTTGTTTTTTTGCGTGGAAGAATGTGACTTTTCTTGGAAGAGTCACCTTCCGCCCTGCCATTCTTCCATGTAATCTTCATCCGTTCTCTCTTGACTAGTGTGTTCATCTGTTGTGATGCATTTCAGGTGCATCCATCAGGTAGATCTGTAGTGAATAAATATTTGTTTTATTTTAGTTTATCAGGTTTTTCATGTCTGAGCATGTTTTGCATCCTGTGTGCGTTATGAGTGGTGTACTTGTGAGACTGTTGTCTCACAGTGTTTTATACCACCGTACCTGTTCTAATGGCCCTGTCTGTGTTTGTAGAATTATTTATAGGGCTCTATAGTGAACAAAAATAAATTATTTTAGCCTATCAGATTTTTTAGTGAAAAAATAAAATATTTTAGCCCATTAGGTTTTATATGTCCATGCCTATTTGCATCCTATGTGCTTTGTAAATGATGTATTTGTAAGACTATTGTCTCACATGCCTGTAAGATTATTGTCTTCCAGTGTATTGCACTACAGTCCCTGTTCAAACGGCCTTGCCTATATTGTAAAATCACATGTGGGATTTTTAATTCGTATGAGACTGTTATTTCCATTTTGCCATGTCCTTTAATGTGGTTTCCATGTTTTTTCCATGTATTTCCTTCTTTGTAAGGCAAGGTGTCTTATTGCGTCACTCCCTGTCATCCCCTGTTTTCACTGGGAAATGTCTCCCCTTCGTTCCTCATAGAAAATAAATTAGTTTTAGAATAGGGGGTGACTGGATGTGTGTTTAATATATTCTGTAAATGTCGAGTCTGTCAACCTAAGATTATTCACCACGTCTTATTTCATATCCCACAAATTTAAGTTTTGTTCATGACACTTCAGTTAGGTTAAAGCATGTCACCTCACTTGTCTGAAGAGCCCATAAGTGCACCCTCATGGAATCCCTCGTATATCCCCCAGTTACAGGCAGGGTACACCAGTACACTTGATTGTGTATTTCTTAAGACTTCTTGTTATGGAGGTCAGTGTATTCCATCACTGCTCTGGGGGACCCCTAAGTGCATTCCAGTGCAGGGTCCCTCGTATACTCTTCAGGGTCAAGTCAGGGTATACTGGCCTTCTTCTTAGGTTTAGGTCAAAACTTGGAGTCAATGTGGGGTAGTGTGGTTAAGTTTAGGGTAAGTGATTAGGTTTCATCATACCCTTGTGTTTTAAGTTGTGACATGGTAGTCAGGATCTTTGGTTGAGACGTTTAGGGTAAGTGATTAGGTTTCATCATACCCTTGTGTTTTAAGTTGTGACATGGTAGTCAGGATCTTTGGTTGAGACGTGGTGAGCGTATGGTTAGGCTTTGAGTAATAGATGGGGTGGAATTACCCTTATAATTTCTTGATTAGATTTTAAGCCTATGGGTAGATTCTGTTTTTAAGTTGACATGTAATAGATGGGATCTTAGGTTGAGACATGCTAATGGAGTTTTGGCTGGGGTTAAAGGTCAAGGCCTGTGTCCCAGTTTTTAAATTTTAAAGTGTATATCAAGTTTGTATATGTGATCTTGTGAATGTCAAGTCCATCAACCTGAGATTATTCACCACGTTTTATTCCATGTCCCACAAATTTTATCCCATATTTGTGTCATCCTATAGGCCATCAGTCCGAGCCAGGTTCGCACAGGGATCCATGCAGTCCACTCCAACCGCAGAGCGGGACTCCCTGTCATTAGGGTCAGACTGTGCACAGGTGAGTATGACCATTCAAGTTTTGTTCATGACACTCTCATTAGGTTAAGGCATAACACCTCACTTGTCTGATGAGTCCCTAAGTGCACCCCCCCGAAATCACTCGTACGTAGCCCAGTATACAGGCCGGGTACACTATTATACTGGTTATGTATTTATTCAGACTTCTAGTATGGAAGTCAGTGTATTCCATCACTGCTCTGGGAGACCCCTGAGTGTATTCCAGTACAGGGTCCCTCGTATACTCTCCAGGATCAAGTCAGGGTGTGCTGATCCTGCTCTTAGGTTTAGATCAAAACTTGGGGTCAATGTGGGACAATGTGGTTTAGGTTTAGGGGTAAGTGATTAGGTTTCATCATACCCCTGTATCTTAGGTTGTGACATGGTAGTCAGTATCTTAAGTTGAGACGTGGTGAATGTATGGTTAGGCTTTGGGTAATGGGTGGGGTGGGATTCCCTCATAGTTTCTTGGTTAGACTTGAACCTATAGGTAGGTTTTGTTTTGAGTTGAAATGTAGTCAGTGGGATCTTAGGTTGAGACGTGATGATGAAGTTTTGGCTGGGGTCAAAGGTCAAGGCCTATGTCCCAGTATTTACACTGAGGTGTCTACCAGGTTTGTGTATGTGATTCTGTACTTCAAGTGCCCTTGGAGGGCTAGTATACAAGTCCCTTGTTAGGGTCCATTGTGTGAATCTGAATTTAGGTTTTAAACCTGTGTCCTCAGTATTTTAAGTTGAAGTGAATGGGATTGTGTCCTGTAATCCAGCACTGTGACCTTTTGAAATCCAAGGCTTGTTTAGGCTTTACTGTTGGCCTTCTGGGATTTATGTTTGTGTTGGTGTGCATACATCAGTATGAGTCTGTATACAGAGTCAATTAAGATGTAGATATGTCTTGTGTTCTGTCATAGTGACCTTTTAATTATATGGCCTACTTAGGCTTCAATTGAGGCCTTCTGGGTGTTATGCTCGAATTGATGTGTATGCACCAACGTGCTATTGGATGTAGGATCTTGTAGTAATGTTACGGTCAAGAGGTTGTTGTTATGTGTTGTTTTATCTTAAAAAGAACTCCCCCGAGTCCTTATCCAGGTGAGGGTGTAAGGGAAGTTGATTATGTGTGTTTTTTTCTCACTGCTGTTCCCATCCTTCCAGGGTGGTGTATCTCGAGTCCTTCATATGCTTTTATTACTAAAAGTGTCTTCTATCCTGGGTTGTCAGGGGTAAGAGGCTGATGATCCAATCAGCAAAGGGCGCTAGCTAGTTAGGGGTAGGGGGAAGGGTGCCCTGGCTCAGGCCAGGGCACTATGCATTGGCCATCTCGTTACTGACCGGGTGATCAGGTGATCCTACCTCCTGTTAAGACCCTTAGGGATAGTTGTATCCAATACCTTAATCCAGAGTCTTTCCTGTCGTTTTCTCTGATAGATGTTCCATCTATAGTTGAACTGGATGACTGTGGCCTGTACTGCCGGCCATCCATGATCAACAAAATGTGCCACAAAAGGTGTCTGTATCTCTTTGCCACGTATCACATTGTATTTGTGTTGTGTGAAACGTAAACTTATTGTGTTTCCTGTTTCCCCAACATATTGTTTCTTACATGTAGTACAAGTGACAAGATAGACACAATTTTTGGTCAGTGGGTTTCCTCCTGGCATGGTTTTGTAAACCATGTTGGTGTTATAACACCGTATCCATGTTTTTTTCTGATAGTATGACCATTGACTTTTTGATGTTGTAGTCTTTTTTGATTGTATTTTGGCTTTGATCAGATGGTCTTGTAAATTTTTGTTTTTTCTGAATGCTGCAATGACTCTGTGGTCTTGCAAGAGGTCAGTGTCTTTAAAGATCCTGTCAAAATTCTCCTTTATAATCTTCACCAATTTGACTGTGGCTGGTGAGTATGTTGTGATGAATGGTAAGATTGTAGAGACCTGTATGGGTTTGGTTAGTAGGTATTTCTTTGTTGCATTTCTTAAAAATGAACGGCTGTAACCTCTTTTAGCCAGTGCCACAAAGAGGATTTTTCTGGCTTCCCAAAAGTCTGATTTGTGGCTACATATCCTATGAAATCTCAGGAGTTGAGACTTCAAGAGGCCTGCATATGTGTGCTTTGGGTGGTAGCTACTTTTATGTAGTAGGGCGTGAGTATCTGTTTCTTTGAAGAATACCTTGACTTCTAGATGATTTGTTTTGTCAAAGTGTGTTCCCTTATATGTGGTGGTATCCAGGAAATCCACTGATGTATAACTGGTAGTTGACTTCAGTGTAATGGAAGAGTTATGTGTGTTGAGAATAGTCATGAATTGAGTAAATTCTGACTCTGAGTGTGGCCATACACCCCATATATCATCAAGATATCTAAGATAATATAGTGGTTTAATCTTACAAGATGCCAAGGCTGAGGTTTCCCACTCTGCCATAAATATGTTTGCATATGCAGGGGCAAATTTTTTGCCCATAGCTGTGCCTTTCACTTGTAAGTAGAATTTATCATTGAATTCAAAGTCATTTCTTCTCAGATTGATATCCAATAATTGTAGAAGTTCTTTCTCCGGTCTCCTTTTGTCAGGATATTTTCTAAATATTTCTTTAACGGCTTGAATGCCCTCACTTGTGTCTATATTGGTGTATAGACTATCCACATCTAGTGTGAATAACATGGCCCCTGTGGGGATATGTAGTCGTTTGACTGTGTTAACAAAATGATACGTGTCCTTGATGTAGCTGGGGTGTTTGTTTGATAGTGGATTTAGAAAATGATCTATGTATTCCGCTGTGTAATATGTTTCACTGTCACAATCTGAGACAATAGGCCTTCCTGGAGGAATTTCGTATGGTTTGCTCCACTTGGTAGGATCTTTATGGATTTTAGGTAGCATATAGAATATTCTGGCTCTAGGATCTGAGTTACCCATCAGGTAGATGTGTTGTTTAATATTTATAAACTTTTTTTCCAGAAGTTTATCTATGATTTTTTGTACTATGTTTATGGTTTCCGGATAGATGGGTTTGTCCAGTTTGGTGTAGTATTTGATATCCTCCAGTTGTCTGTGGCCCTCCCACAGATATTGTTTTTTGTCCAAAATGACAATCGCACTGCCCTTATCTGCTGGTTTGATAATGATATCTTTGTTTTGTTTTAGTTGAAGAATGGCTCTCTCTTCCCCTCTATTCAGGTTATTGACTAGCCTTCTAAGTATGAAGTGTTTTTGAAAGTACTCATTATCTGCCTCAATAAGGTCTCTAACCTCTGCTGGTAGTTGGTCATCTTCTGGAGACCAGTTAGATTTTGGTGTAAACAGGGGGATGTCTGTTTCTTCCTTGTCTTGGAAGTGCACTGCCAATTTGATTTTTCTATGGTACTGTTGTAAATCCCACTTGCTTTTTTCCTTTAGGTTCTTGTTGCATTCCAACGTGGGAATGAAGGTTAGGCCTCTGTTGAGTAACTCCAACTGGGAAGTGGTTGGTCTAAAGTGTTTGGACAAATTTATAACATTTTTAGACCCCTCCCTTGTAGGTGGGCTTATGGGGTCTTTTAGTTTATCTGTTGAGACCAATGGTCCAGCATGCTTTTTGCTGTTTCTGTGTCCCAGTGTATGTTGTCTTTTTCAGTGGTGAAATATTGATGTGGAAGTTGGGGAATGATACGGAAGTTGTCCCTGATAATGTCATTCAGATCATTCAGTACTGTCTGTTCTTCGTCTGGTAGGTCCTTTGAATAATTGATCAGAGGTACCCAGACATTAGCTTCAGGGAAGCAGTCCTGTGTCGTTGTTACTGCTTGTGTTACCTGTTTAGACAGGGTTCTGTGACCTTTTTGTGTCCTGTTGTTAATACCAAAGGCCAAGATTATCTTTTCTGGTTCAGTCTGTACTGTAGCTTTCTGAACTAGATTTGCTACATGTGCAAATGTTGCCCCTGGATAACTGTCTATCTGGAGATCAGGACAGTCATATGTGGGGATCCTGGCCAAATTGGAATCTCCCATGATGATCCACTTTTTTGACACTGTGAGGGCCCATTCTTTCCCCTTCCTAAATGTGTCATTGTGTCTAGTGGGTCTTTGTGGACCTCTGGGTTGATTCTGTTTGAATGATCGTTGTATGAGTCTCTTCTTTTCTGCCCCTTTGGCGTTGATACTAGTTCCCATGCTTTTCCTCAGACCTGGGATCAGCATACTGAGTTGGATTCTCTCAGTTACCTCTTGGAATTCAGTGTCTGAGCCTAGGGATATCAAGTCCACCTCATTTTCTTCTTGGGATAGTTCAACGTCATCTACACTCTTATGGTGTGATTGTGAGCATGCTAGCTCCTCCTTTTCGCTCTCTGTTTGGGCCGTATCAGGGATGATCACCTGTTCTTCTACCTGTGTTTCCAGGTTTTCTTGAGCCATTTCTGGGCCCTGTGGCCTGTCCAAGTCCTGTCCTATGAGCATCCCCACTGGGGTAGATGGATTCTTAGGTTGAGAAGCTTCCTCCCTCAAGAGCTCTGGGTTTGGTCGTTGTTCATGACATATCTGCACTACGTGGGTTATTTTTTGTTTTTTAAGCCTCTGTGGCAGTCCCATTTTCTTGCTTCTCGTCAGGGATGTCGTGGTGTGAGCTAGGTCATCACTCTGTTCTTCCTTCTCACTATCATCTTCCTCCAGTATGATGTCTATTGGGTGGGTTGCCTTCTGTTTTTTAGGTCCCTGTGGCCATTTCACTTTCCTGATTTTTGTCAGAGGTGGTATGGTGTGACCTGGGTCATCACTCAGCTCTTCCTCCTCGCTCTTATCCTCTTCCCACATGATCTCGATTGGGTTTTTTACTTTCTGTTTTTTAGGTTTCTGTGGCAATCCTATTTTTTTGATTCTCTTACGAGGTGGCTCGGTGTGACTTGAGTCATCACTCGGCTCTTCCTCATTCTTCCTATCTTCCTCCAACATGATCTCCAGTTCATCGCCCATTTTAGCTGCGATGAGATTCTCTGCATCTCTTATCACTTCATCTGTTAGGCGTTTTCCCATATTGCGTTTGGACCACTTTACTGCTATTCCAAAGGGTTCCTTCCAATCATCCTCTGTCATGTATGGCAGTGCATCTAGCTCACCTTGCAGTGCCTCTGTATAGTGGTCACGTAGCAGTAGTAGGGTTGTGTGTTCCCAATTTTTCGCATTGCCCTCAATATAGTCTGTTACCTTGCTGGTAGGAACAGCTGGTTTGATTGACATCATTAGATTTTCTGTGATCTTTTTAATGCCAGGTGGAGGTATTTTGCTTCGAAAATTGTTGAGATGATGTGTGCATTTGATCAACCTACTCAATGCTCGCACTCTGACTCCGAAATCTGAATCGTCAGGTTGAGCTCTCTCTTCCATTCTCTGTCTGGGGTTATTTGGAGGTGGCTTCCTTCTGTACTCTGGTTGGTACAATTGTTGCACTTTAGCCTCTGCACGTCCGTGCTTTTGAGGTTTCTGTTGTGCATGCCATTCCTCCTCTCTATGTTGTGGACGTGATTGTTGCTTGTCTCTGTTATCCCTGAATAGGGAGTCACGTTGTGTGTGCCATCCATCCTTTCTATATTGTGGATCTATCTGTCGTCTGCTCCCATTGTTATTGAACAGTCGACGTGGCTGTTGTCCACTTTCATAGCGTTGTCTGTCCTTATATTGTGGTGCTCTGTATGTGAGGCCCCTGTCACGCGTACCAGAGTTCCCTGGTCGTGGTTTATACTGGGACATATCCCTCACATAGCGCTGTGCCTCCCCTGTGTCTCGTCCGGTATGCCGGGCATCCGTTCTGGGAGCCCGGCTGGCACTCTGTGCCTTGTTGTTTGGTTTATATCGAGGTACAATGTACCTCGATGTTTCAAAAAATTGTGGCCTGTGGCCTGGTTCAAATTGTTGGCGTTGTGGATACATTTTATCCCTTGTCCTGCCTGCTCTGACAGCAGCAGCATAGTTGGGACGATCCTTAGGTTGAATGTATTCGCCTGTATGGTGGCTTGTAACACGGGGCTCATGGCGTGCCATGTTTCGTCCTCTTTTGTAGGACACCCTCGTCCACCCTTCCTCCTCTGAATCAGAATACATTAGTACAGTTTACTAATTTATTCTATGGAGGGTAGGTTACTTATAGGTAACACAAGTTTTATTTCCGTTCAGCCCCCTCGTTTGGGTGGGCTAGAAGGCTAAACTAGATAGTTTATTATGTATCAACTTGTGTTAAAAATGATCCGCTAATTTGGGTTTAGTTTGCTACTATCAGCTTTTTATAAATGATGTGTCAACCTTGTTTATCAACGACGTTTCGATTTGTCTAAATCTTCATCAGGCTGTACATGGTTGACAAGTTATTTATTGTGAAAAGTATCGATTTGAAACAATGCAATGAAAATGAAGCTTGGAGCAATGTGACTCGGTGGTGTGTCTCCCTCAAAGTGCTGAGAGAGAGTGAGCGCGAGTGGGGAGCGGTAGTCCCTTTTATACTCTTGTGGGCGTGTCTAAGTTCCCTTGGCAGTCAAACTTGGTGTTGTGAGTGCTTTTATCGTGTTTTACTGGTGTTTACCTTTGATCAAAAAATATTTTGATTACCCTCTATCCTTTCTTTTGGTTTAGCGGATGTTATGGTATGTATGATTTATTTTATGTGACAACGCATGTTGTTTTTTTGCGTGGAAGAATGTGGCTTTTCTTGGAAGAGTCACCTTCCGCCCTGCCATTCTTCCATGTAATCTTCATCCGTTCTCTCTTGACTAGTGTGTTCATCTGTTGTGATGCATTTCAGGTGCATCCATCAGGTAGATCTGTAGTGAATAAATATTTGTTTTATTTTAGTTTATCAGGTTTTTCATGTCTGAGCATGTTTTGCATCCTGTGTGCGTTATGAGTGGTGTACTTGTGAGACTGTTGTCTCACAGTGTTTTATACCACCGTACCTGTTCTAATGGCCCTGTCTGTGTTTGTAGAATTATTTATAGGGCTCTATAGTGAACAAAAATAAATTATTTTAGCCTATCAGATTTTTTAGTGAAAAAATAAAATATTTTAGCCCATTAGGTTTTATATGTCCATGCCTATTTGCATCCTATGTGCTTTGTAAATGATGTATTTGTAAGACTATTGTCTCACATGCCTGTAAGATTATTGTCTTCCAGTGTATTGCACTACAGTCCCTGTTCAAACGGCCTTGCCTATATTGTAAAATCACATGTGGGATTTTTAATTCGTATGAGACTGTTATTTCCATTTTGCCATGTCCTTTAATGTGGTTTCCATGTTTTTTCCATGTATTTCCTTCTTTGTAAGGCAAGGTGTCTTATTGCGTCACTCCCTGTCATCCCCTGTTTTCACTGGGAAATGTCTCCCCTTCGTTCCTCATAGAAAATAAATTAGTTTTAGAATAGGGGGTGACTGGATGTGTGTTTAATATATTCTGTAAATGTCGAGTCTGTCAACCTAAGATTATTCACCACGTCTTATTTCATATCCCACAAATTTAAGTTTTGTTCATGACACTTCAGTTAGGTTAAAGCATGTCACCTCACTTGTCTGAAGAGCCCATAAGTGCACCCTCATGGAATCCCTCGTATATCCCCCAGTTACAGGCAGGGTACACCAGTACACTTGATTGTGTATTTCTTAAGACTTCTTGTTATGGAGGTCAGTGTATTCCATCACTGCTCTGGGGGACCCCTAAGTGCATTCCAGTGCAGGGTCCCTCGTATACTCTTCAGGGTCAAGTCAGGGTATACTGGCCTTCTTCTTAGGTTTAGGTCAAAACTTGGAGTCAATGTGGGGTAGTGTGGTTAAGTTTAGGGTAAGTGATTAGGTTTCATCATACCCTTGTGTTTTAAGTTGTGACATGGTAGTCAGGATCTTTGGTTGAGACGTTTAGGGTAAGTGATTAGGTTTCATCATACCCTTGTGTTTTAAGTTGTGACATGGTAGTCAGGATCTTTGGTTGAGACGTGGTGAGCGTATGGTTAGGCTTTGAGTAATAGATGGGGTGGAATTACCCTTATAATTTCTTGATTAGATTTTAAGCCTATGGGTAGATTCTGTTTTTAAGTTGACATGTAATAGATGGGATCTTAGGTTGAGACATGCTAATGGAGTTTTGGCTGGGGTTAAAGGTCAAGGCCTGTGTCCCAGTTTTTAAATTTTAAAGTGTATATCAAGTTTGTATATGTGATCTTGTGAATGTCAAGTCCATCAACCTGAGATTATTCACCACGTTTTATTCCATGTCCCACAAATTTTATCCCATATTTGTGTCATCCTATAGGCCATCAGTCCGAGCCAGGTTCGCACAGGGATCCATGCAGTCCACTCCAACCGCAGAGCGGGACTCCCTGTCATTAGGGTCAGACTGTGCACAGGTGAGTATGACCATTCAAGTTTTGTTCATGACACTCTCATTAGGTTAAGGCATAACACCTCACTTGTCTGATGAGTCCCTAAGTGCACCCCCCCGAAATCACTCGTACGTAGCCCAGTATACAGGCCGGGTACACTATTATACTGGTTATGTATTTATTCAGACTTCTAGTATGGAAGTCAGTGTATTCCATCACTGCTCTGGGAGACCCCTGAGTGTATTCCAGTACAGGGTCCCTCGTATACTCTCCAGGATCAAGTCAGGGTGTGCTGATCCTGCTCTTAGGTTTAGATCAAAACTTGGGGTCAATGTGGGACAATGTGGTTTAGGTTTAGGGGTAAGTGATTAGGTTTCATCATACCCCTGTATCTTAGGTTGTGACATGGTAGTCAGTATCTTAAGTTGAGACGTGGTGAATGTATGGTTAGGCTTTGGGTAATGGGTGGGGTGGGATTCCCTCATAGTTTCTTGGTTAGACTTGAACCTATAGGTAGGTTTTGTTTTGAGTTGAAATGTAGTCAGTGGGATCTTAGGTTGAGACGTGATGATGAAGTTTTGGCTGGGGTCAAAGGTCAAGGCCTATGTCCCAGTATTTACACTGAGGTGTCTACCAGGTTTGTGTATGTGATTCTGTACTTCAAGTGCCCTTGGAGGGCTAGTATACAAGTCCCTTGTTAGGGTCCATTGTGTGAATCTGAATTTAGGTTTTAAACCTGTGTCCTCAGTATTTTAAGTTGAAGTGAATGGGATTGTGTCCTGTAATCCAGCACTGTGACCTTTTGAAATCCAAGGCTTGTTTAGGCTTTACTGTTGGCCTTCTGGGATTTATGTTTGTGTTGGTGTGCATACATCAGTATGAGTCTGTATACAGAGTCAATTAAGATGTAGATATGTCTTGTGTTCTGTCATAGTGACCTTTTAATTATATGGCCTACTTAGGCTTCAATTGAGGCCTTCTGGGTGTTATGCTCGAATTGATGTGTATGCACCAACGTGCTATTGGATGTAGGATCTTGTAGTAATGTTACGGTCAAGAGGTTGTTGTTATGTGTTGTTTTATCTTAAAAAGAACTCCCCCGAGTCCTTATCCAGGTGAGGGTGTAAGGGAAGTTGATTATGTGTGTTTTTTTCTCACTGCTGTTCCCATCCTTCCAGGGTGGTGTATCTCGAGTCCTTCATATGCTTTTATTACTAAAAGTGTCTTCTATCCTGGGTTGTCAGGGGTAAGAGGCTGATGATCCAATCAGCAAAGGGCGCTAGCTAGTTAGGGGTAGGGGGAAGGGTGCCCTGGCTCAGGCCAGGGCACTATGCATTGGCCATCTCGTTACTGACCGGGTGATCAGGTGATCCTACCTCCTGTTAAGACCCTTAGGGATAGTTGTATCCAATACCTTAATCCAGAGTCTTTCCTGTCGTTTTCTCTGATAGATGTTCCATCTATAGTTGAACTGGATGACTGTGGCCTGTACTGCCGGCCATCCATGATCAACAAAATGTGCCACAAAAGGTGTCTGTATCTCTTTGCCACGTATCACATTGTATTTGTGTTGTGTGAAACGTAAACTTATTGTGTTTCCTGTTTCCCCAACATATTGTTTCTTACATGTAGTACAAGTGACAAGATAGACACAATTTTTGGTCAGTGGGTTTCCTCCTGGCATGGTTTTGTAAACCATGTTGGTGTTATAACACCGTATCCATGTTTTTTTCTGATAGTATGACCATTGACTTTTTGATGTTGTAGTCTTTTTTGATTGTATTTTGGCTTTGATCAGATGGTCTTGTAAATTTTTGTTTTTTCTGAATGCTGCAATGACTCTGTGGTCTTGCAAGAGGTCAGTGTCTTTAAAGATCCTGTCAAAATTCTCCTTTATAATCTTCACCAATTTGACTGTGGCTGGTGAGTATGTTGTGATGAATGGTAAGATTGTAGAGACCTGTATGGGTTTGGTTAGTAGGTATTTCTTTGTTGCATTTCTTAAAAATGAACGGCTGTAACCTCTTTTAGCCAGTGCCACAAAGAGGATTTTTCTGGCTTCCCAAAAGTCTGATTTGTGGCTACATATCCTATGAAATCTCAGGAGTTGAGACTTCAAGAGGCCTGCATATGTGTGCTTTGGGTGGTAGCTACTTTTATGTAGTAGGGCGTGAGTATCTGTTTCTTTGAAGAATACCTTGACTTCTAGATGATTTGTTTTGTCAAAGTGTGTTCCCTTATATGTGGTGGTATCCAGGAAATCCACTGATGTATAACTGGTAGTTGACTTCAGTGTAATGGAAGAGTTATGTGTGTTGAGAATAGTCATGAATTGAGTAAATTCTGACTCTGAGTGTGGCCATACACCCCATATATCATCAAGATATCTAAGATAATATAGTGGTTTAATCTTACAAGATGCCAAGGCTGAGGTTTCCCACTCTGCCATAAATATGTTTGCATATGCAGGGGCAAATTTTTTGCCCATAGCTGTGCCTTTCACTTGTAAGTAGAATTTATCATTGAATTCAAAGTCATTTCTTCTCAGATTGATATCCAATAATTGTAGAAGTTCTTTCTCCGGTCTCCTTTTGTCAGGATATTTTCTAAATATTTCTTTAACGGCTTGAATGCCCTCACTTGTGTCTATATTGGTGTATAGACTATCCACATCTAGTGTGAATAACATGGCCCCTGTGGGGATATGTAGTCGTTTGACTGTGTTAACAAAATGATACGTGTCCTTGATGTAGCTGGGGTGTTTGTTTGATAGTGGATTTAGAAAATGATCTATGTATTCCGCTGTGTAATATGTTTCACTGTCACAATCTGAGACAATAGGCCTTCCTGGAGGAATTTCGTATGGTTTGCTCCACTTGGTAGGATCTTTATGGATTTTAGGTAGCATATAGAATATTCTGGCTCTAGGATCTGAGTTACCCATCAGGTAGATGTGTTGTTTAATATTTATAAACTTTTTTTCCAGAAGTTTATCTATGATTTTTTGTACTATGTTTATGGTTTCCGGATAGATGGGTTTGTCCAGTTTGGTGTAGTATTTGATATCCTCCAGTTGTCTGTGGCCCTCCCACAGATATTGTTTTTTGTCCAAAATGACAATCGCACTGCCCTTATCTGCTGGTTTGATAATGATATCTTTGTTTTGTTTTAGTTGAAGAATGGCTCTCTCTTCCCCTCTATTCAGGTTATTGACTAGCCTTCTAAGTATGAAGTGTTTTTGAAAGTACTCATTATCTGCCTCAATAAGGTCTCTAACCTCTGCTGGTAGTTGGTCATCTTCTGGAGACCAGTTAGATTTTGGTGTAAACAGGGGGATGTCTGTTTCTTCCTTGTCTTGGAAGTGCACTGCCAATTTGATTTTTCTATGGTACTGTTGTAAATCCCACTTGCTTTTTTCCTTTAGGTTCTTGTTGCATTCCAACGTGGGAATGAAGGTTAGGCCTCTGTTGAGTAACTCCAACTGGGAAGTGGTTGGTCTAAAGTGTTTGGACAAATTTATAACATTTTTAGACCCCTCCCTTGTAGGTGGGCTTATGGGGTCTTTTAGTTTATCTGTTGAGACCAATGGTCCAGCATGCTTTTTGCTGTTTCTGTGTCCCAGTGTATGTTGTCTTTTTCAGTGGTGAAATATTGATGTGGAAGTTGGGGAATGATACGGAAGTTGTCCCTGATAATGTCATTCAGATCATTCAGTACTGTCTGTTCTTCGTCTGGTAGGTCCTTTGAATAATTGATCAGAGGTACCCAGACATTAGCTTCAGGGAAGCAGTCCTGTGTCGTTGTTACTGCTTGTGTTACCTGTTTAGACAGGGTTCTGTGACCTTTTTGTGTCCTGTTGTTAATACCAAAGGCCAAGATTATCTTTTCTGGTTCAGTCTGTACTGTAGCTTTCTGAACTAGATTTGCTACATGTGCAAATGTTGCCCCTGGATAACTGTCTATCTGGAGATCAGGACAGTCATATGTGGGGATCCTGGCCAAATTGGAATCTCCCATGATGATCCACTTTTTTGACACTGTGAGGGCCCATTCTTTCCCCTTCCTAAATGTGTCATTGTGTCTAGTGGGTCTTTGTGGACCTCTGGGTTGATTCTGTTTGAATGATCGTTGTATGAGTCTCTTCTTTTCTGCCCCTTTGGCGTTGATACTAGTTCCCATGCTTTTCCTCAGACCTGGGATCAGCATACTGAGTTGGATTCTCTCAGTTACCTCTTGGAATTCAGTGTCTGAGCCTAGGGATATCAAGTCCACCTCATTTTCTTCTTGGGATAGTTCAACGTCATCTACACTCTTATGGTGTGATTGTGAGCATGCTAGCTCCTCCTTTTCGCTCTCTGTTTGGGCCGTATCAGGGATGATCACCTGTTCTTCTACCTGTGTTTCCAGGTTTTCTTGAGCCATTTCTGGGCCCTGTGGCCTGTCCAAGTCCTGTCCTATGAGCATCCCCACTGGGGTAGATGGATTCTTAGGTTGAGAAGCTTCCTCCCTCAAGAGCTCTGGGTTTGGTCGTTGTTCATGACATATCTGCACTACGTGGGTTATTTTTTGTTTTTTAAGCCTCTGTGGCAGTCCCATTTTCTTGCTTCTCGTCAGGGATGTCGTGGTGTGAGCTAGGTCATCACTCTGTTCTTCCTTCTCACTATCATCTTCCTCCAGTATGATGTCTATTGGGTGGGTTGCCTTCTGTTTTTTAGGTCCCTGTGGCCATTTCACTTTCCTGATTTTTGTCAGAGGTGGTATGGTGTGACCTGGGTCATCACTCAGCTCTTCCTCCTCGCTCTTATCCTCTTCCCACATGATCTCGATTGGGTTTTTTACTTTCTGTTTTTTAGGTTTCTGTGGCAATCCTATTTTTTTGATTCTCTTACGAGGTGGCTCGGTGTGACTTGAGTCATCACTCGGCTCTTCCTCATTCTTCCTATCTTCCTCCAACATGATCTCCAGTTCATCGCCCATTTTAGCTGCGATGAGATTCTCTGCATCTCTTATCACTTCATCTGTTAGGCGTTTTCCCATATTGCGTTTGGACCACTTTACTGCTATTCCAAAGGGTTCCTTCCAATCATCCTCTGTCATGTATGGCAGTGCATCTAGCTCACCTTGCAGTGCCTCTGTATAGTGGTCACGTAGCAGTAGTAGGGTTGTGTGTTCCCAATTTTTCGCATTGCCCTCAATATAGTCTGTTACCTTGCTGGTAGGAACAGCTGGTTTGATTGACATCATTAGATTTTCTGTGATCTTTTTAATGCCAGGTGGAGGTATTTTGCTTCGAAAATTGTTGAGATGATGTGTGCATTTGATCAACCTACTCAATGCTCGCACTCTGACTCCGAAATCTGAATCGTCAGGTTGAGCTCTCTCTTCCATTCTCTGTCTGGGGTTATTTGGAGGTGGCTTCCTTCTGTACTCTGGTTGGTACAATTGTTGCACTTTAGCCTCTGCACGTCCGTGCTTTTGAGGTTTCTGTTGTGCATGCCATTCCTCCTCTCTATGTTGTGGACGTGATTGTTGCTTGTCTCTGTTATCCCTGAATAGGGAGTCACGTTGTGTGTGCCATCCATCCTTTCTATATTGTGGATCTATCTGTCGTCTGCTCCCATTGTTATTGAACAGTCGACGTGGCTGTTGTCCACTTTCATAGCGTTGTCTGTCCTTATATTGTGGTGCTCTGTATGTGAGGCCCCTGTCACGCGTACCAGAGTTCCCTGGTCGTGGTTTATACTGGGACATATCCCTCACATAGCGCTGTGCCTCCCCTGTGTCTCGTCCGGTATGCCGGGCATCCGTTCTGGGAGCCCGGCTGGCACTCTGTGCCTTGTTGTTTGGTTTATATCGAGGTACAATGTACCTCGATGTTTCAAAAAATTGTGGCCTGTGGCCTGGTTCAAATTGTTGGCGTTGTGGATACATTTTATCCCTTGTCCTGCCTGCTCTGACAGCAGCAGCATAGTTGGGACGATCCTTAGGTTGAATGTATTCGCCTGTATGGTGGCTTGTAACACGGGGCTCATGGCGTGCCATGTTTCGTCCTCTTTTGTAGGACACCCTCGTCCACCCTTCCTCCTCTGAATCAGAATACATTAGTACAGTTTACTAATTTATTCTATGGAGGGTAGGTTACTTATAGGTAACACAAGTTTTATTTCCGTTCAGCCCCCTCGTTTGGGTGGGCTAGAAGGCTAAACTAGATAGTTTATTATGTATCAACTTGTGTTAAAAATGATCCGCTAATTTGGGTTTAGTTTGCTACTATCAGCTTTTTATAAATGATGTGTCAACCTTGTTTATCAACGACGTTTCGATTTGTCTAAATCTTCATCAGGCTGTACATGGTTGACAAGTTATTTATTGTGAAAAGTATCGATTTGAAACAATGCAATGAAAATGAAGCTTGGAGCAATGTGACTCGGTGGTGTGTCTCCCTCAAAGTGCTGAGAGAGAGTGAGCGCGAGTGGGGAGCGGTAGTCCCTTTTATACTCTTGTGGGCGTGTCTAAGTTCCCTTGGCAGTCAAACTTGGTGTTGTGAGTGCTTTTATCGTGTTTTACTGGTGTTTACCTTTGATCAAAAAATATTTTGATTACCCTCTATCCTTTCTTTTGGTTTAGCGGATGTTATGGTATGTATGATTTATTTTATGTGACAACGCATGTTGTTTTTTTGCGTGGAAGAATGTGGCTTTTCTTGGAAGAGTCACCTTCCGCCCTGCCATTCTTCCATGTAATCTTCATCCGTTCTCTCTTGACTAGTGTGTTCATCTGTTGTGATGCATTTCAGGTGCATCCATCAGGTAGATCTGTAGTGAATAAATATTTGTTTTATTTTAGTTTATCAGGTTTTTCATGTCTGAGCATGTTTTGCATCCTGTGTGCGTTATGAGTGGTGTACTTGTGAGACTGTTGTCTCACAGTGTTTTATACCACCGTACCTGTTCTAATGGCCCTGTCTGTGTTTGTAGAATTATTTATAGGGCTCTATAGTGAACAAAAATAAATTATTTTAGCCTATCAGATTTTTTAGTGAAAAAATAAAATATTTTAGCCCATTAGGTTTTATATGTCCATGCCTATTTGCATCCTATGTGCTTTGTAAATGATGTATTTGTAAGACTATTGTCTCACATGCCTGTAAGATTATTGTCTTCCAGTGTATTGCACTACAGTCCCTGTTCAAACGGCCTTGCCTATATTGTAAAATCACATGTGGGATTTTTAATTCGTATGAGACTGTTATTTCCATTTTGCCATGTCCTTTAATGTGGTTTCCATGTTTTTTCCATGTATTTCCTTCTTTGTAAGGCAAGGTGTCTTATTGCGTCACTCCCTGTCATCCCCTGTTTTCACTGGGAAATGTCTCCCCTTCGTTCCTCATAGAAAATAAATTAGTTTTAGAATAGGGGGTGACTGGATGTGTGTTTAATATATTCTGTAAATGTCGAGTCTGTCAACCTAAGATTATTCACCACGTCTTATTTCATATCCCACAAATTTAAGTTTTGTTCATGACACTTCAGTTAGGTTAAAGCATGTCACCTCACTTGTCTGAAGAGCCCATAAGTGCACCCTCATGGAATCCCTCGTATATCCCCCAGTTACAGGCAGGGTACACCAGTACACTTGATTGTGTATTTCTTAAGACTTCTTGTTATGGAGGTCAGTGTATTCCATCACTGCTCTGGGGGACCCCTAAGTGCATTCCAGTGCAGGGTCCCTCGTATACTCTTCAGGGTCAAGTCAGGGTATACTGGCCTTCTTCTTAGGTTTAGGTCAAAACTTGGAGTCAATGTGGGGTAGTGTGGTTAAGTTTAGGGTAAGTGATTAGGTTTCATCATACCCTTGTGTTTTAAGTTGTGACATGGTAGTCAGGATCTTTGGTTGAGACGTTTAGGGTAAGTGATTAGGTTTCATCATACCCTTGTGTTTTAAGTTGTGACATGGTAGTCAGGATCTTTGGTTGAGACGTGGTGAGCGTATGGTTAGGCTTTGAGTAATAGATGGGGTGGAATTACCCTTATAATTTCTTGATTAGATTTTAAGCCTATGGGTAGATTCTGTTTTTAAGTTGACATGTAATAGATGGGATCTTAGGTTGAGACATGCTAATGGAGTTTTGGCTGGGGTTAAAGGTCAAGGCCTGTGTCCCAGTTTTTAAATTTTAAAGTGTATATCAAGTTTGTATATGTGATCTTGTGAATGTCAAGTCCATCAACCTGAGATTATTCACCACGTTTTATTCCATGTCCCACAAATTTTATCCCATATTTGTGTCATCCTATAGGCCATCAGTCCGAGCCAGGTTCGCACAGGGATCCATGCAGTCCACTCCAACCGCAGAGCGGGACTCCCTGTCATTAGGGTCAGACTGTGCACAGGTGAGTATGACCATTCAAGTTTTGTTCATGACACTCTCATTAGGTTAAGGCATAACACCTCACTTGTCTGATGAGTCCCTAAGTGCACCCCCCCGAAATCACTCGTACGTAGCCCAGTATACAGGCCGGGTACACTATTATACTGGTTATGTATTTATTCAGACTTCTAGTATGGAAGTCAGTGTATTCCATCACTGCTCTGGGAGACCCCTGAGTGTATTCCAGTACAGGGTCCCTCGTATACTCTCCAGGATCAAGTCAGGGTGTGCTGATCCTGCTCTTAGGTTTAGATCAAAACTTGGGGTCAATGTGGGACAATGTGGTTTAGGTTTAGGGGTAAGTGATTAGGTTTCATCATACCCCTGTATCTTAGGTTGTGACATGGTAGTCAGTATCTTAAGTTGAGACGTGGTGAATGTATGGTTAGGCTTTGGGTAATGGGTGGGGTGGGATTCCCTCATAGTTTCTTGGTTAGACTTGAACCTATAGGTAGGTTTTGTTTTGAGTTGAAATGTAGTCAGTGGGATCTTAGGTTGAGACGTGATGATGAAGTTTTGGCTGGGGTCAAAGGTCAAGGCCTATGTCCCAGTATTTACACTGAGGTGTCTACCAGGTTTGTGTATGTGATTCTGTACTTCAAGTGCCCTTGGAGGGCTAGTATACAAGTCCCTTGTTAGGGTCCATTGTGTGAATCTGAATTTAGGTTTTAAACCTGTGTCCTCAGTATTTTAAGTTGAAGTGAATGGGATTGTGTCCTGTAATCCAGCACTGTGACCTTTTGAAATCCAAGGCTTGTTTAGGCTTTACTGTTGGCCTTCTGGGATTTATGTTTGTGTTGGTGTGCATACATCAGTATGAGTCTGTATACAGAGTCAATTAAGATGTAGATATGTCTTGTGTTCTGTCATAGTGACCTTTTAATTATATGGCCTACTTAGGCTTCAATTGAGGCCTTCTGGGTGTTATGCTCGAATTGATGTGTATGCACCAACGTGCTATTGGATGTAGGATCTTGTAGTAATGTTACGGTCAAGAGGTTGTTGTTATGTGTTGTTTTATCTTAAAAAGAACTCCCCCGAGTCCTTATCCAGGTGAGGGTGTAAGGGAAGTTGATTATGTGTGTTTTTTTCTCACTGCTGTTCCCATCCTTCCAGGGTGGTGTATCTCGAGTCCTTCATATGCTTTTATTACTAAAAGTGTCTTCTATCCTGGGTTGTCAGGGGTAAGAGGCTGATGATCCAATCAGCAAAGGGCGCTAGCTAGTTAGGGGTAGGGGGAAGGGTGCCCTGGCTCAGGCCAGGGCACTATGCATTGGCCATCTCGTTACTGACCGGGTGATCAGGTGATCCTACCTCCTGTTAAGACCCTTAGGGATAGTTGTATCCAATACCTTAATCCAGAGTCTTTCCTGTCGTTTTCTCTGATAGATGTTCCATCTATAGTTGAACTGGATGACTGTGGCCTGTACTGCCGGCCATCCATGATCAACAAAATGTGCCACAAAAGGTGTCTGTATCTCTTTGCCACGTATCACATTGTATTTGTGTTGTGTGAAACGTAAACTTATTGTGTTTCCTGTTTCCCCAACATATTGTTTCTTACATGTAGTACAAGTGACAAGATAGACACAATTTTTGGTCAGTGGGTTTCCTCCTGGCATGGTTTTGTAAACCATGTTGGTGTTATAACACCGTATCCATGTTTTTTTCTGATAGTATGACCATTGACTTTTTGATGTTGTAGTCTTTTTTGATTGTATTTTGGCTTTGATCAGATGGTCTTGTAAATTTTTGTTTTTTCTGAATGCTGCAATGACTCTGTGGTCTTGCAAGAGGTCAGTGTCTTTAAAGATCCTGTCAAAATTCTCCTTTATAATCTTCACCAATTTGACTGTGGCTGGTGAGTATGTTGTGATGAATGGTAAGATTGTAGAGACCTGTATGGGTTTGGTTAGTAGGTATTTCTTTGTTGCATTTCTTAAAAATGAACGGCTGTAACCTCTTTTAGCCAGTGCCACAAAGAGGATTTTTCTGGCTTCCCAAAAGTCTGATTTGTGGCTACATATCCTATGAAATCTCAGGAGTTGAGACTTCAAGAGGCCTGCATATGTGTGCTTTGGGTGGTAGCTACTTTTATGTAGTAGGGCGTGAGTATCTGTTTCTTTGAAGAATACCTTGACTTCTAGATGATTTGTTTTGTCAAAGTGTGTTCCCTTATATGTGGTGGTATCCAGGAAATCCACTGATGTATAACTGGTAGTTGACTTCAGTGTAATGGAAGAGTTATGTGTGTTGAGAATAGTCATGAATTGAGTAAATTCTGACTCTGAGTGTGGCCATACACCCCATATATCATCAAGATATCTAAGATAATATAGTGGTTTAATCTTACAAGATGCCAAGGCTGAGGTTTCCCACTCTGCCATAAATATGTTTGCATATGCAGGGGCAAATTTTTTGCCCATAGCTGTGCCTTTCACTTGTAAGTAGAATTTATCATTGAATTCAAAGTCATTTCTTCTCAGATTGATATCCAATAATTGTAGAAGTTCT
Organism: Poromitra crassiceps; assembly: GCF_964638095.1. Taxonomy (NCBI): domain Eukaryota; kingdom Metazoa; phylum Chordata; class Actinopteri; order Beryciformes; family Melamphaidae; genus Poromitra; species Poromitra crassiceps. Next base: position 38,502 of record NW_028151922.1, on the reverse strand, counting down.
TTCTCCGGTCTCCTTTTGTCAGGATATTTTCTAAATATTTCTTTAACGGCTTGAATGCCCTCACTTGTGTCTATATTGGTGTATAGACTATCCACATCTAGTGTGAATAACATGGCCCCTGTGGGGATATGTAGTCGTTTGACTGTGTTAACAAAATGATACGTGTCCTTGATGTAGCTGGGGTGTTTGTTTGATAGTGGATTTAGAAAATGATCTATGTATTCCGCTGTGTAATATGTTTCACTGTCACAATCTGAGACAATAGGCCTTCCTGGAGGAATTTCGTATGGTTTGCTCCACTTGGTAGGATCTTTATGGATTTTAGGTAGCATATAGAATATTCTGGCTCTAGGATCTGAGTTACCCATCAGGTAGATGTGTTGTTTAATATTTATAAACTTTTTTTCCAGAAGTTTATCTATGATTTTTTGTACTATGTTTATGGTTTCCGGATAGATGGGTTTGTCCAGTTTGGTGTAGTATTTGATATCCTCCAGTTGTCTGTGGCCCTCCCACAGATATTGTTTTTTGTCCAAAATGACAATCGCACTGCCCTTATCTGCTGGTTTGATAATGATATCTTTGTTTTGTTTTAGTTGAAGAATGGCTCTCTCTTCCCCTCTATTCAGGTTATTGACTAGCCTTCTAAGTATGAAGTGTTTTTGAAAGTACTCATTATCTGCCTCAATAAGGTCTCTAACCTCTGCTGGTAGTTGGTCATCTTCTGGAGACCAGTTAGATTTTGGTGTAAACAGGGGGATGTCTGTTTCTTCCTTGTCTTGGAAGTGCACTGCCAATTTGATTTTTCTATGGTACTGTTGTAAATCCCACTTGCTTTTTTCCTTTAGGTTCTTGTTGCATTCCAACGTGGGAATGAAGGTTAGGCCTCTGTTGAGTAACTCCAACTGGGAAGTGGTTGGTCTAAAGTGTTTGGACAAATTTATAACATTTTTAGACCCCTCCCTTGTAGGTGGGCTTATGGGGTCTTTTAGTTTATCTGTTGAGACCAATGGTCCAGCATGCTTTTTGCTGTTTCTGTGTCCCAGTGTATGTTGTCTTTTTCAGTGGTGAAATATTGATGTGGAAGTTGGGGAATGATACGGAAGTTGTCCCTGATAATGTCATTCAGATCATTCAGTACTGTCTGTTCTTCGTCTGGTAGGTCCTTTGAATAATTGATCAGAGGTACCCAGACATTAGCTTCAGGGAAGCAGTCCTGTGTCGTTGTTACTGCTTGTGTTACCTGTTTAGACAGGGTTCTGTGACCTTTTTGTGTCCTGTTGTTAATACCAAAGGCCAAGATTATCTTTTCTGGTTCAGTCTGTACTGTAGCTTTCTGAACTAGATTTGCTACATGTGCAAATGTTGCCCCTGGATAACTGTCTATCTGGAGATCAGGACAGTCATATGTGGGGATCCTGGCCAAATTGGAATCTCCCATGATGATCCACTTTTTTGACACTGTGAGGGCCCATTCTTTCCCCTTCCTAAATGTGTCATTGTGTCTAGTGGGTCTTTGTGGACCTCTGGGTTGATTCTGTTTGAATGATCGTTGTATGAGTCTCTTCTTTTCTGCCCCTTTGGCGTTGATACTAGTTCCCATGCTTTTCCTCAGACCTGGGATCAGCATACTGAGTTGGATTCTCTCAGTTACCTCTTGGAATTCAGTGTCTGAGCCTAGGGATATCAAGTCCACCTCATTTTCTTCTTGGGATAGTTCAACGTCATCTACACTCTTATGGTGTGATTGTGAGCATGCTAGCTCCTCCTTTTCGCTCTCTGTTTGGGCCGTATCAGGGATGATCACCTGTTCTTCAACCTGTGTTTCCAGGTTTTCTTGAGCCATTTCTGGGCCCTGTGGCCTGTCCAAGTCCTGTCCTATGAGCATCCCCACTGGGGTAGATGGATTCTTAGGTTGAGAAGCTTCCTCCCTCAAGAGCTCTGGGTTTGGTCGTTGTTCTGGACATATCTGCACTACGTGGGTTATTTTTTGTTTTTTAAGCCTCTGTGGCAGTCCCATTTTCTTGCTTCTCGTCAGGGATGTCGTGGTGTGAGCTAGGTCATCACTCTGTTCTTCCTTCTCACTATCATCTTCCTCCAGTATGATGTCTATTGGGTGGGTTGCCTTCTGTTTTTTAGGTCCCTGTGGCCATTTCACTTTCCTGATTTTTGTCAGAGGTGGTATGGTGTGACCTGGGTCATCACTCAGCTCTTCCTCCTCGCTCTTATCCTCTTCCCACATGATCTCGATTGGGTTTTTTACTTTCTGTTTTTTAGGTTTCTGTGGCAATCCTATTTTTTTGATTCTCTTACGAGGTGGCTCGGTGTGACTTGAGTCATCACTCGGCTCTTCCTCATTCTTCCTATCTTCCTCCAACATGATCTCCAGTTCATCGCCCATTTTAGCTGCGATGAGATTCTCTGCATCTCTTATCACTTCATCTGTTAGGCGTTTTCCCATATTGCGTTTGGACCACTTTACTGCTATTCCAAAGGGTTCCTTCCAATCATCCTCTGTCATGTATGGCAGTGCATCTAGCTCACCTTGCAGTGCCTCTGTATAGTGGTCACGTAGCAGTAGTAGGGTTGTGTGTTCCCAATTTTTCGCATTGCCCTCAATATAGTCTGTTACCTTGCTGGTAGGAACAGCTGGTTTGATTGACATCATTAGATTTTCTGTGATCTTTTTAATGCCAGGTGGAGGTATTTTGCTTCGAAAATTGTTGAGATGATGTGTGCATTTGATCAACCTACTCAATGCTCGCACTCTGACTCCGAAATCTGAATCGTCAGGTTGAGCTCTCTCTTCCATTCTCTGTCTGGGGTTATTTGGAGGTGGCTTCCTTCTGTACTCTGGTTGGTACAATTGTTGCACTTTAGCCTCTGCACGTCCGTGCTTTTGAGGTTTCTGTTGTGCATGCCATTCCTCCTCTCTATGTTGTGGACGTGATTGTTGCTTGTCTCTGTTATCCCTGAATAGGGAGTCACGTTGTGTGTGCCATCCATCCTTTCTATATTGTGGATCTATCTGTCGTCTGCTCCCATTGTTATTGAACAGTCGACGTGGCTGTTGTCCACTTTCATAGCGTTGTCTGTCCTTATATTGTGGTGCTCTGTATGTGAGGCCCCTGTCACGCGTACCAGAGTTCCCTGGTCGTGGTTTATACTGGGACATATCCCTCACATAGCGCTGTGCCTCCCCTGTGTCTCGTCCGGTATGCCGGGCATCCGTTCTGGGAGCCCGGCTGGCACTCTGTGCCTTGTTGTTTGGTTTATATCGAGGTACAATGTACCTCGATGTTTCAAAAAATTGTGGCCTGTGGCCTGGTTCAAATTGTTGGCGTTGTGGATACATTTTATCCCTTGTCCTGCCTGCTCTGACAGCAGCAGCATAGTTGGGACGATCCTTAGGTTGAATGTATTCGCCTGTATGGTGGCTTGTAACACGGGGCTCATGGCGTGCCATGTTTCGTCCTCTTTTGTAGGACACCCTCGTCCACCCTTCCTCCTCTGAATCAGAATACATTAGTACAGTTTACTAATTTATTCTATGGAGGGTAGGTTACTTATAGGTAACACAAGTTTTATTTCCGTTCAGCCCCCTCGTTTGGGTGGGCTAGAAGGCTAAACTAGATAGTTTATTATGTATCAACTTGTGTTAAAAATGATCCGCTAATTTGGGTTTAGTTTGCTACTATCAGCTTTTTATAAATGATGTGTCAACCTTGTTTATCAACGACGTTTCGATTTGTCTAAATCTTCATCAGGCTGTACATGGTTGACAAGTTATTTATTGTGAAAAGTATCGATTTGAAACAATGCAATGAAAATGAAGCTTGGAGCAATGTGACTCGGTGGTGTGTCTCCCTCAAAGTGCTGAGAGAGAGTGAGCGCGAGTGGGGAGCGGTAGTCCCTTTTATACTCTTGTGGGCGTGTCTAAGTTCCCTTGGCAGTCAAACTTGGTGTTGTGAGTGCTTTTATCGTGTTTTACTGGTGTTTACCTTTGATCAAAAAATATTTTGATTACCCTCTATCCTTTCTTTTGGTTTAGCGGATGTTATGGTATGTATGATTTATTTTATGTGACAACGCATGTTGTTTTTTTGCGTGGAAGAATGTGGCTTTTCTTGGAAGAGTCACCTTCCGCCCTGCCATTCTTCCATGTAATCTTCATCCGTTCTCTCTTGACTAGTGTGTTCATCTGTTGTGATGCATTTCAGGTGCATCCATCAGGTAGATCTGTAGTGAATAAATATTTGTTTTATTTTAGTTTATCAGGTTTTTCATGTCTGAGCATGTTTTGCATCCTGTGTGCGTTATGAGTGGTGTACTTGTGAGACTGTTGTCTCACAGTGTTTTATACCACCGTACCTGTTCTAATGGCCCTGTCTGTGTTTGTAGAATTATTTATAGGGCTCTATAGTGAACAAAAATAAATTATTTTAGCCTATCAGATTTTTTAGTGAAAAAATAAAATATTTTAGCCCATTAGGTTTTATATGTCCATGCCTATTTGCATCCTATGTGCTTTGTAAATGATGTATTTGTAAGACTATTGTCTCACATGCCTGTAAGATTATTGTCTTCCAGTGTATTGCACTACAGTCCCTGTTCAAACGGCCTTGCCTATATTGTAAAATCACATGTGGGATTTTTAATTCGTATGAGACTGTTATTTCCATTTTGCCATGTCCTTTAATGTGGTTTCCATGTTTTTTCCATGTATTTCCTTCTTTGTAAGGCAAGGTGTCTTATTGCGTCACTCCCTGTCATCCCCTGTTTTCACTGGGAAATGTCTCCCCTTCGTTCCTCATAGAAAATAAATTAGTTTTAGAATAGGGGGTGACTGGATGTGTGTTTAATATATTCTGTAAATGTCGAGTCTGTCAACCTAAGATTATTCACCACGTCTTATTTCATATCCCACAAATTTAAGTTTTGTTCATGACACTTCAGTTAGGTTAAAGCATGTCACCTCACTTGTCTGAAGAGCCCATAAGTGCACCCTCATGGAATCCCTCGTATATCCCCCAGTTACAGGCAGGGTACACCAGTACACTTGATTGTGTATTTCTTAAGACTTCTTGTTATGGAGGTCAGTGTATTCCATCACTGCTCTGGGGGACCCCTAAGTGCATTCCAGTGCAGGGTCCCTCGTATACTCTTCAGGGTCAAGTCAGGGTATACTGGCCTTCTTCTTAGGTTTAGGTCAAAACTTGGAGTCAATGTGGGGTAGTGTGGTTAAGTTTAGGGTAAGTGATTAGGTTTCATCATACCCTTGTGTTTTAAGTTGTGACATGGTAGTCAGGATCTTTGGTTGAGACGTTTAGGGTAAGTGATTAGGTTTCATCATACCCTTGTGTTTTAAGTTGTGACATGGTAGTCAGGATCTTTGGTTGAGACGTGGTGAGCGTATGGTTAGGCTTTGAGTAATAGATGGGGTGGAATTACCCTTATAATTTCTTGATTAGATTTTAAGCCTATGGGTAGATTCTGTTTTTAAGTTGACATGTAATAGATGGGATCTTAGGTTGAGACATGCTAATGGAGTTTTGGCTGGGGTTAAAGGTCAAGGCCTGTGTCCCAGTTTTTAAATTTTAAAGTGTATATCAAGTTTGTATATGTGATCTTGTGAATGTCAAGTCCATCAACCTGAGATTATTCACCACGTTTTATTCCATGTCCCACAAATTTTATCCCATATTTGTGTCATCCTATAGGCCATCAGTCCGAGCCAGGTTCGCACAGGGATCCATGCAGTCCACTCCAACCGCAGAGCGGGACTCCCTGTCATTAGGGTCAGACTGTGCACAGGTGAGTATGACCATTCAAGTTTTGTTCATGACACTCTCATTAGGTTAAGGCATAACACCTCACTTGTCTGATGAGTCCCTAAGTGCACCCCCCCGAAATCACTCGTACGTAGCCCAGTATACAGGCCGGGTACACTATTATACTGGTTATGTATTTATTCAGACTTCTAGTATGGAAGTCAGTGTATTCCATCACTGCTCTGGGAGACCCCTGAGTGTATTCCAGTACAGGGTCCCTCGTATACTCTCCAGGATCAAGTCAGGGTGTGCTGATCCTGCTCTTAGGTTTAGATCAAAACTTGGGGTCAATGTGGGACAATGTGGTTTAGGTTTAGGGGTAAGTGATTAGGTTTCATCATACCCCTGTATCTTAGGTTGTGACATGGTAGTCAGTATCTTAAGTTGAGACGTGGTGAATGTATGGTTAGGCTTTGGGTAATGGGTGGGGTGGGATTCCCTCATAGTTTCTTGGTTAGACTTGAACCTATAGGTAGGTTTTGTTTTGAGTTGAAATGTAGTCAGTGGGATCTTAGGTTGAGACGTGATGATGAAGTTTTGGCTGGGGTCAAAGGTCAAGGCCTATGTCCCAGTATTTACACTGAGGTGTCTACCAGGTTTGTGTATGTGATTCTGTACTTCAAGTGCCCTTGGAGGGCTAGTATACAAGTCCCTTGTTAGGGTCCATTGTGTGAATCTGAATTTAGGTTTTAAACCTGTGTCCTCAGTATTTTAAGTTGAAGTGAATGGGATTGTGTCCTGTAATCCAGCACTGTGACCTTTTGAAATCCAAGGCTTGTTTAGGCTTTACTGTTGGCCTTCTGGGATTTATGTTTGTGTTGGTGTGCATACATCAGTATGAGTCTGTATACAGAGTCAATTAAGATGTAGATATGTCTTGTGTTCTGTCATAGTGACCTTTTAATTATATGGCCTACTTAGGCTTCAATTGAGGCCTTCTGGGTGTTATGCTCGAATTGATGTGTATGCACCAACGTGCTATTGGATGTAGGATCTTGTAGTAATGTTACGGTCAAGAGGTTGTTGTTATGTGTTGTTTTATCTTAAAAAGAACTCCCCCGAGTCCTTATCCAGGTGAGGGTGTAAGGGAAGTTGATTATGTGTGTTTTTTTCTCACTGCTGTTCCCATCCTTCCAGGGTGGTGTATCTCGAGTCCTTCATATGCTTTTATTACTAAAAGTGTCTTCTATCCTGGGTTGTCAGGGGTAAGAGGCTGATGATCCAATCAGCAAAGGGCGCTAGCTAGTTAGGGGTAGGGGGAAGGGTGCCCTGGCTCAGGCCAGGGCACTATGCATTGGCCATCTCGTTACTGACCGGGTGATCAGGTGATCCTACCTCCTGTTAAGACCCTTAGGGATAGTTGTATCCAATACCTTAATCCAGAGTCTTTCCTGTCGTTTTCTCTGATAGATGTTCCATCTATAGTTGAACTGGATGACTGTGGCCTGTACTGCCGGCCATCCATGATCAACAAAATGTGCCACAAAAGGTGTCTGTATCTCTTTGCCACGTATCACATTGTATTTGTGTTGTGTGAAACGTAAACTTATTGTGTTTCCTGTTTCCCCAACATATTGTTTCTTACATGTAGTACAAGTGACAAGATAGACACAATTTTTGGTCAGTGGGTTTCCTCCTGGCATGGTTTTGTAAACCATGTTGGTGTTATAACACCGTATCCATGTTTTTTTCTGATAGTATGACCATTGACTTTTTGATGTTGTAGTCTTTTTTGATTGTATTTTGGCTTTGATCAGATGGTCTTGTAAATTTTTGTTTTTTCTGAATGCTGCAATGACTCTGTGGTCTTGCAAGAGGTCAGTGTCTTTAAAGATCCTGTCAAAATTCTCCTTTATAATCTTCACCAATTTGACTGTGGCTGGTGAGTATGTTGTGATGAATGGTAAGATTGTAGAGACCTGTATGGGTTTGGTTAGTAGGTATTTCTTTGTTGCATTTCTTAAAAATGAACGGCTGTAACCTCTTTTAGCCAGTGCCACAAAGAGGATTTTTCTGGCTTCCCAAAAGTCTGATTTGTGGCTACATATCCTATGAAATCTCAGGAGTTGAGACTTCAAGAGGCCTGCATATGTGTGCTTTGGGTGGTAGCTACTTTTATGTAGTAGGGCGTGAGTATCTGTTTCTTTGAAGAATACCTTGACTTCTAGATGATTTGTTTTGTCAAAGTGTGTTCCCTTATATGTGGTGGTATCCAGGAAATCCACTGATGTATAACTGGTAGTTGACTTCAGTGTAATGGAAGAGTTATGTGTGTTGAGAATAGTCATGAATTGAGTAAATTCTGACTCTGAGTGTGGCCATACACCCCATATATCATCAAGATATCTAAGATAATATAGTGGTTTAATCTTACAAGATGCCAAGGCTGAGGTTTCCCACTCTGCCATAAATATGTTTGCATATGCAGGGGCAAATTTTTTGCCCATAGCTGTGCCTTTCACTTGTAAGTAGAATTTATCATTGAATTCAAAGTCATTTCTTCTCAGATTGATATCCAATAATTGTAGAAGTTCTTTCTCCGGTCTCCTTTTGTCAGGATATTTTCTAAATATTTCTTTAACGGCTTGAATGCCCTCACTTGTGTCTATATTGGTGTATAGACTATCCACATCTAGTGTGAATAACATGGCCCCTGTGGGGATATGTAGTCGTTTGACTGTGTTAACAAAATGATACGTGTCCTTGATGTAGCTGGGGTGTTTGTTTGATAGTGGATTTAGAAAATGATCTATGTATTCCGCTGTGTAATATGTTTCACTGTCACAATCTGAGACAATAGGCCTTCCTGGAGGAATTTCGTATGGTTTGCTCCACTTGGTAGGATCTTTATGGATTTTAGGTAGCATATAGAATATTCTGGCTCTAGGATCTGAGTTACCCATCAGGTAGATGTGTTGTTTAATATTTATAAACTTTTTTTCCAGAAGTTTATCTATGATTTTTTGTACTATGTTTATGGTTTCCGGATAGATGGGTTTGTCCAGTTTGGTGTAGTATTTGATATCCTCCAGTTGTCTGTGGCCCTCCCACAGATATTGTTTTTTGTCCAAAATGACAATCGCACTGCCCTTATCTGCTGGTTTGATAATGATATCTTTGTTTTGTTTTAGTTGAAGAATGGCTCTCTCTTCCCCTCTATTCAGGTTATTGACTAGCCTTCTAAGTATGAAGTGTTTTTGAAAGTACTCATTATCTGCCTCAATAAGGTCTCTAACCTCTGCTGGTAGTTGGTCATCTTCTGGAGACCAGTTAGATTTTGGTGTAAACAGGGGGATGTCTGTTTCTTCCTTGTCTTGGAAGTGCACTGCCAATTTGATTTTTCTATGGTACTGTTGTAAATCCCACTTGCTTTTTTCCTTTAGGTTCTTGTTGCATTCCAACGTGGGAATGAAGGTTAGGCCTCTGTTGAGTAACTCCAACTGGGAAGTGGTTGGTCTAAAGTGTTTGGACAAATTTATAACATTTTTAGACCCCTCCCTTGTAGGTGGGCTTATGGGGTCTTTTAGTTTATCTGTTGAGACCAATGGTCCAGCATGCTTTTTGCTGTTTCTGTGTCCCAGTGTATGTTGTCTTTTTCAGTGGTGAAATATTGATGTGGAAGTTGGGGAATGATACGGAAGTTGTCCCTGATAATGTCATTCAGATCATTCAGTACTGTCTGTTCTTCGTCTGGTAGGTCCTTTGAATAATTGATCAGAGGTACCCAGACATTAGCTTCAGGGAAGCAGTCCTGTGTCGTTGTTACTGCTTGTGTTACCTGTTTAGACAGGGTTCTGTGACCTTTTTGTGTCCTGTTGTTAATACCAAAGGCCAAGATTATCTTTTCTGGTTCAGTCTGTACTGTAGCTTTCTGAACTAGATTTGCTACATGTGCAAATGTTGCCCCTGGATAACTGTCTATCTGGAGATCAGGACAGTCATATGTGGGGATCCTGGCCAAATTGGAATCTCCCATGATGATCCACTTTTTTGACACTGTGAGGGCCCATTCTTTCCCCTTCCTAAATGTGTCATTGTGTCTAGTGGGTCTTTGTGGACCTCTGGGTTGATTCTGTTTGAATGATCGTTGTATGAGTCTCTTCTTTTCTGCCCCTTTGGCGTTGATACTAGTTCCCATGCTTTTCCTCAGACCTGGGATCAGCATACTGAGTTGGATTCTCTCAGTTACCTCTTGGAATTCAGTGTCTGAGCCTAGGGATATCAAGTCCACCTCATTTTCTTCTTGGGATAGTTCAACGTCATCTACACTCTTATGGTGTGATTGTGAGCATGCTAGCTCCTCCTTTTCGCTCTCTGTTTGGGCCGTATCAGGGATGATCACCTGTTCTTCAACCTGTGTTTCCAGGTTTTCTTGAGCCATTTCTGGGCCCTGTGGCCTGTCCAAGTCCTGTCCTATGAGCATCCCCACTGGGGTAGATGGATTCTTAGGTTGAGAAGCTTCCTCCCTCAAGAGCTCTGGGTTTGGTCGTTGTTCTGGACATATCTGCACTACGTGGGTTATTTTTTGTTTTTTAAGCCTCTGTGGCAGTCCCATTTTCTTGCTTCTCGTCAGGGATGTCGTGGTGTGAGCTAGGTCATCACTCTGTTCTTCCTTCTCACTATCATCTTCCTCCAGTATGATGTCTATTGGGTGGGTTGCCTTCTGTTTTTTAGGTCCCTGTGGCCATTTCACTTTCCTGATTTTTGTCAGAGGTGGTATGGTGTGACCTGGGTCATCACTCAGCTCTTCCTCCTCGCTCTTATCCTCTTCCCACATGATCTCGATTGGGTTTTTTACTTTCTGTTTTTTAGGTTTCTGTGGCAATCCTATTTTTTTGATTCTCTTACGAGGTGGCTCGGTGTGACTTGAGTCATCACTCGGCTCTTCCTCATTCTTCCTATCTTCCTCCAACATGATCTCCAGTTCATCGCCCATTTTAGCTGCGATGAGATTCTCTGCATCTCTTATCACTTCATCTGTTAGGCGTTTTCCCATATTGCGTTTGGACCACTTTACTGCTATTCCAAAGGGTTCCTTCCAATCATCCTCTGTCATGTATGGCAGTGCATCTAGCTCACCTTGCAGTGCCTCTGTATAGTGGTCACGTAGCAGTAGTAGGGTTGTGTGTTCCCAATTTTTCGCATTGCCCTCAATATAGTCTGTTACCTTGCTGGTAGGAACAGCTGGTTTGATTGACATCATTAGATTTTCTGTGATCTTTTTAATGCCAGGTGGAGGTATTTTGCTTCGAAAATTGTTGAGATGATGTGTGCATTTGATCAACCTACTCAATGCTCGCACTCTGACTCCGAAATCTGAATCGTCAGGTTGAGCTCTCTCTTCCATTCTCTGTCTGGGGTTATTTGGAGGTGGCTTCCTTCTGTACTCTGGTTGGTACAATTGTTGCACTTTAGCCTCTGCACGTCCGTGCTTTTGAGGTTTCTGTTGTGCATGCCATTCCTCCTCTCTATGTTGTGGACGTGATTGTTGCTTGTCTCTGTTATCCCTGAATAGGGAGTCACGTTGTGTGTGCCATCCATCCTTTCTATATTGTGGATCTATCTGTCGTCTGCTCCCATTGTTATTGAACAGTCGACGTGGCTGTTGTCCACTTTCATAGCGTTGTCTGTCCTTATATTGTGGTGCTCTGTATGTGAGGCCCCTGTCACGCGTACCAGAGTTCCCTGGTCGTGGTTTATACTGGGACATATCCCTCACATAGCGCTGTGCCTCCCCTGTGTCTCGTCCGGTATGCCGGGCATCCGTTCTGGGAGCCCGGCTGGCACTCTGTGCCTTGTTGTTTGGTTTATATCGAGGTACAATGTACCTCGATGTTTCAAAAAATTGTGGCCTGTGGCCTGGTTCAAATTGTTGGCGTTGTGGATACATTTTATCCCTTGTCCTGCCTGCTCTGACAGCAGCAGCATAGTTGGGACGATCCTTAGGTTGAATGTATTCGCCTGTATGGTGGCTTGTAACACGGGGCTCATGGCGTGCCATGTTTCGTCCTCTTTTGTAGGACACCCTCGTCCACCCTTCCTCCTCTGAATCAGAATACATTAGTACAGTTTACTAATTTATTCTATGGAGGGTAGGTTACTTATAGGTAACACAAGTTTTATTTCCGTTCAGCCCCCTCGTTTGGGTGGGCTAGAAGGCTAAACTAGATAGTTTATTATGTATCAACTTGTGTTAAAAATGATCCGCTAATTTGGGTTTAGTTTGCTACTATCAGCTTTTTATAAATGATGTGTCAACCTTGTTTATCAACGACGTTTCGATTTGTCTAAATCTTCATCAGGCTGTACATGGTTGACAAGTTATTTATTGTGAAAAGTATCGATTTGAAACAATGCAATGAAAATGAAGCTTGGAGCAATGTGACTCGGTGGTGTGTCTCCCTCAAAGTGCTGAGAGAGAGTGAGCGCGAGTGGGGAGCGGTAGTCCCTTTTATACTCTTGTGGGCGTGTCTAAGTTCCCTTGGCAGTCAAACTTGGTGTTGTGAGTGCTTTTATCGTGTTTTACTGGTGTTTACCTTTGATCAAAAAATATTTTGATTACCCTCTATCCTTTCTTTTGGTTTAGCGGATGTTATGGTATGTATGATTTATTTTATGTGACAACGCATGTTGTTTTTTTGCGTGGAAGAATGTGGCTTTTCTTGGAAGAGTCACCTTCCGCCCTGCCATTCTTCCATGTAATCTTCATCCGTTCTCTCTTGACTAGTGTGTTCATCTGTTGTGATGCATTTCAGGTGCATCCATCAGGTAGATCTGTAGTGAATAAATATTTGTTTTATTTTAGTTTATCAGGTTTTTCATGTCTGAGCATGTTTTGCATCCTGTGTGCGTTATGAGTGGTGTACTTGTGAGACTGTTGTCTCACAGTGTTTTATACCACCGTACCTGTTCTAATGGCCCTGTCTGTGTTTGTAGAATTATTTATAGGGCTCTATAGTGAACAAAAATAAATTATTTTAGCCTATCAGATTTTTTAGTGAAAAAATAAAATATTTTAGCCCATTAGGTTTTATATGTCCATGCCTATTTGCATCCTATGTGCTTTGTAAATGATGTATTTGTAAGACTATTGTCTCACATGCCTGTAAGATTATTGTCTTCCAGTGTATTGCACTACAGTCCCTGTTCAAACGGCCTTGCCTATATTGTAAAATCACATGTGGGATTTTTAATTCGTATGAGACTGTTATTTCCATTTTGCCATGTCCTTTAATGTGGTTTCCATGTTTTTTCCATGTATTTCCTTCTTTGTAAGGCAAGGTGTCTTATTGCGTCACTCCCTGTCATCCCCTGTTTTCACTGGGAAATGTCTCCCCTTCGTTCCTCATAGAAAATAAATTAGTTTTAGAATAGGGGGTGACTGGATGTGTGTTTAATATATTCTGTAAATGTCGAGTCTGTCAACCTAAGATTATTCACCACGTCTTATTTCATATCCCACAAATTTAAGTTTTGTTCATGACACTTCAGTTAGGTTAAAGCATGTCACCTCACTTGTCTGAAGAGCCCATAAGTGCACCCTCATGGAATCCCTCGTATATCCCCCAGTTACAGGCAGGGTACACCAGTACACTTGATTGTGTATTTCTTAAGACTTCTTGTTATGGAGGTCAGTGTATTCCATCACTGCTCTGGGGGACCCCTAAGTGCATTCCAGTGCAGGGTCCCTCGTATACTCTTCAGGGTCAAGTCAGGGTATACTGGCCTTCTTCTTAGGTTTAGGTCAAAACTTGGAGTCAATGTGGGGTAGTGTGGTTAAGTTTAGGGTAAGTGATTAGGTTTCATCATACCCTTGTGTTTTAAGTTGTGACATGGTAGTCAGGATCTTTGGTTGAGACGTTTAGGGTAAGTGATTAGGTTTCATCATACCCTTGTGTTTTAAGTTGTGACATGGTAGTCAGGATCTTTGGTTGAGACGTGGTGAGCGTATGGTTAGGCTTTGAGTAATAGATGGGGTGGAATTACCCTTATAATTTCTTGATTAGATTTTAAGCCTATGGGTAGATTCTGTTTTTAAGTTGACATGTAATAGATGGGATCTTAGGTTGAGACATGCTAATGGAGTTTTGGCTGGGGTTAAAGGTCAAGGCCTGTGTCCCAGTTTTTAAATTTTAAAGTGTATATCAAGTTTGTATATGTGATCTTGTGAATGTCAAGTCCATCAACCTGAGATTATTCACCACGTTTTATTCCATGTCCCACAAATTTTATCCCATATTTGTGTCATCCTATAGGCCATCAGTCCGAGCCAGGTTCGCACAGGGATCCATGCAGTCCACTCCAACCGCAGAGCGGGACTCCCTGTCATTAGGGTCAGACTGTGCACAGGTGAGTATGACCATTCAAGTTTTGTTCATGACACTCTCATTAGGTTAAGGCATAACACCTCACTTGTCTGATGAGTCCCTAAGTGCACCCCCCCGAAATCACTCGTACGTAGCCCAGTATACAGGCCGGGTACACTATTATACTGGTTATGTATTTATTCAGACTTCTAGTATGGAAGTCAGTGTATTCCATCACTGCTCTGGGAGACCCCTGAGTGTATTCCAGTACAGGGTCCCTCGTATACTCTCCAGGATCAAGTCAGGGTGTGCTGATCCTGCTCTTAGGTTTAGATCAAAACTTGGGGTCAATGTGGGACAATGTGGTTTAGGTTTAGGGGTAAGTGATTAGGTTTCATCATACCCCTGTATCTTAGGTTGTGACATGGTAGTCAGTATCTTAAGTTGAGACGTGGTGAATGTATGGTTAGGCTTTGGGTAATGGGTGGGGTGGGATTCCCTCATAGTTTCTTGGTTAGACTTGAACCTATAGGTAGGTTTTGTTTTGAGTTGAAATGTAGTCAGTGGGATCTTAGGTTGAGACGTGATGATGAAGTTTTGGCTGGGGTCAAAGGTCAAGGCCTATGTCCCAGTATTTACACTGAGGTGTCTACCAGGTTTGTGTATGTGATTCTGTACTTCAAGTGCCCTTGGAGGGCTAGTATACAAGTCCCTTGTTAGGGTCCATTGTGTGAATCTGAATTTAGGTTTTAAACCTGTGTCCTCAGTATTTTAAGTTGAAGTGAATGGGATTGTGTCCTGTAATCCAGCACTGTGACCTTTTGAAATCCAAGGCTTGTTTAGGCTTTACTGTTGGCCTTCTGGGATTTATGTTTGTGTTGGTGTGCATACATCAGTATGAGTCTGTATACAGAGTCAATTAAGATGTAGATATGTCTTGTGTTCTGTCATAGTGACCTTTTAATTATATGGCCTACTTAGGCTTCAATTGAGGCCTTCTGGGTGTTATGCTCGAATTGATGTGTATGCACCAACGTGCTATTGGATGTAGGATCTTGTAGTAATGTTACGGTCAAGAGGTTGTTGTTATGTGTTGTTTTATCTTAAAAAGAACTCCCCCGAGTCCTTATCCAGGTGAGGGTGTAAGGGAAGTTGATTATGTGTGTTTTTTTCTCACTGCTGTTCCCATCCTTCCAGGGTGGTGTATCTCGAGTCCTTCATATGCTTTTATTACTAAAAGTGTCTTCTATCCTGGGTTGTCAGGGGTAAGAGGCTGATGATCCAATCAGCAAAGGGCGCTAGCTAGTTAGGGGTAGGGGGAAGGGTGCCCTGGCTCAGGCCAGGGCACTATGCATTGGCCATCTCGTTACTGACCGGGTGATCAGGTGATCCTACCTCCTGTTAAGACCCTTAGGGATAGTTGTATCCAATACCTTAATCCAGAGTCTTTCCTGTCGTTTTCTCTGATAGATGTTCCATCTATAGTTGAACTGGATGACTGTGGCCTGTACTGCCGGCCATCCATGATCAACAAAATGTGCCACAAAAGGTGTCTGTATCTCTTTGCCACGTATCACATTGTATTTGTGTTGTGTGAAACGTAAACTTATTGTGTTTCCTGTTTCCCCAACATATTGTTTCTTACATGTAGTACAAGTGACAAGATAGACACAATTTTTGGTCAGTGGGTTTCCTCCTGGCATGGTTTTGTAAACCATGTTGGTGTTATAACACCGTATCCATGTTTTTTTCTGATAGTATGACCATTGACTTTTTGATGTTGTAGTCTTTTTTGATTGTATTTTGGCTTTGATCAGATGGTCTTGTAAATTTTTGTTTTTTCTGAATGCTGCAATGACTCTGTGGTCTTGCAAGAGGTCAGTGTCTTTAAAGATCCTGTCAAAATTCTCCTTTATAATCTTCACCAATTTGACTGTGGCTGGTGAGTATGTTGTGATGAATGGTAAGATTGTAGAGACCTGTATGGGTTTGGTTAGTAGGTATTTCTTTGTTGCATTTCTTAAAAATGAACGGCTGTAACCTCTTTTAGCCAGTGCCACAAAGAGGATTTTTCTGGCTTCCCAAAAGTCTGATTTGTGGCTACATATCCTATGAAATCTCAGGAGTTGAGACTTCAAGAGGCCTGCATATGTGTGCTTTGGGTGGTAGCTACTTTTATGTAGTAGGGCGTGAGTATCTGTTTCTTTGAAGAATACCTTGACTTCTAGATGATTTGTTTTGTCAAAGTGTGTTCCCTTATATGTGGTGGTATCCAGGAAATCCACTGATGTATAACTGGTAGTTGACTTCAGTGTAATGGAAGAGTTATGTGTGTTGAGAATAGTCATGAATTGAGTAAATTCTGACTCTGAGTGTGGCCATACACCCCATATATCATCAAGATATCTAAGATAATATAGTGGTTTAATCTTACAAGATGCCAAGGCTGAGGTTTCCCACTCTGCCATAAATATGTTTGCATATGCAGGGGCAAATTTTTTGCCCATAGCTGTGCCTTTCACTTGTAAGTAGAATTTATCATTGAATTCAAAGTCATTTCTTCTCAGATTGATATCCAATAATTGTAGAAGTTCTTTCTCCGGTCTCCTTTTGTCAGGATATTTTCTAAATATTTCTTTAACGGCTTGAATGCCCTCACTTGTGTCTATATTGGTGTATAGACTATCCACATCTAGTGTGAATAACATGGCCCCTGTGGGGATATGTAGTCGTTTGACTGTGTTAACAAAATGATACGTGTCCTTGATGTAGCTGGGGTGTTTGTTTGATAGTGGATTTAGAAAATGATCTATGTATTCCGCTGTGTAATATGTTTCACTGTCACAATCTGAGACAATAGGCCTTCCTGGAGGAATTTCGTATGGTTTGCTCCACTTGGTAGGATCTTTATGGATTTTAGGTAGCATATAGAATATTCTGGCTCTAGGATCTGAGTTACCCATCAGGTAGATGTGTTGTTTAATATTTATAAACTTTTTTTCCAGAAGTTTATCTATGATTTTTTGTACTATGTTTATGGTTTCCGGATAGATGGGTTTGTCCAGTTTGGTGTAGTATTTGATATCCTCCAGTTGTCTGTGGCCCTCCCACAGATATTGTTTTTTGTCCAAAATGACAATCGCACTGCCCTTATCTGCTGGTTTGATAATGATATCTTTGTTTTGTTTTAGTTGAAGAATGGCTCTCTCTTCCCCTCTATTCAGGTTATTGACTAGCCTTCTAAGTATGAAGTGTTTTTGAAAGTACTCATTATCTGCCTCAATAAGGTCTCTAACCTCTGCTGGTAGTTGGTCATCTTCTGGAGACCAGTTAGATTTTGGTGTAAACAGGGGGATGTCTGTTTCTTCCTTGTCTTGGAAGTGCACTGCCAATTTGATTTTTCTATGGTACTGTTGTAAATCCCACTTGCTTTTTTCCTTTAGGTTCTTGTTGCATTCCAACGTGGGAATGAAGGTTAGGCCTCTGTTGAGTAACTCCAACTGGGAAGTGGTTGGTCTAAAGTGTTTGGACAAATTTATAACATTTTTAGACCCCTCCCTTGTAGGTGGGCTTATGGGGTCTTTTAGTTTATCTGTTGAGACCAATGGTCCAGCATGCTTTTTGCTGTTTCTGTGTCCCAGTGTATGTTGTCTTTTTCAGTGGTGAAATATTGATGTGGAAGTTGGGGAATGATACGGAAGTTGTCCCTGATAATGTCATTCAGATCATTCAGTACTGTCTGTTCTTCGTCTGGTAGGTCCTTTGAATAATTGATCAGAGGTACCCAGACATTAGCTTCAGGGAAGCAGTCCTGTGTCGTTGTTACTGCTTGTGTTACCTGTTTAGACAGGGTTCTGTGACCTTTTTGTGTCCTGTTGTTAATACCAAAGGCCAAGATTATCTTTTCTGGTTCAGTCTGTACTGTAGCTTTCTGAACTAGATTTGCTACATGTGCAAATGTTGCCCCTGGATAACTGTCTATCTGGAGATCAGGACAGTCATATGTGGGGATCCTGGCCAAATTGGAATCTCCCATGATGATCCACTTTTTTGACACTGTGAGGGCCCATTCTTTCCCCTTCCTAAATGTGTCATTGTGTCTAGTGGGTCTTTGTGGACCTCTGGGTTGATTCTGTTTGAATGATCGTTGTATGAGTCTCTTCTTTTCTGCCCCTTTGGCGTTGATACTAGTTCCCATGCTTTTCCTCAGACCTGGGATCAGCATACTGAGTTGGATTCTCTCAGTTACCTCTTGGAATTCAGTGTCTGAGCCTAGGGATATCAAGTCCACCTCATTTTCTTCTTGGGATAGTTCAACGTCATCTACACTCTTATGGTGTGATTGTGAGCATGCTAGCTCCTCCTTTTCGCTCTCTGTTTGGGCCGTATCAGGGATGATCACCTGTTCTTCAACCTGTGTTTCCAGGTTTTCTTGAGCCATTTCTGGGCCCTGTGGCCTGTCCAAGTCCTGTCCTATGAGCATCCCCACTGGGGTAGATGGATTCTTAGGTTGAGAAGCTTCCTCCCTCAAGAGCTCTGGGTTTGGTCGTTGTTCTGGACATATCTGCACTACGTGGGTTATTTTTTGTTTTTTAAGCCTCTGTGGCAGTCCCATTTTCTTGCTTCTCGTCAGGGATGTCGTGGTGTGAGCTAGGTCATCACTCTGTTCTTCCTTCTCACTATCATCTTCCTCCAGTATGATGTCTATTGGGTGGGTTGCCTTCTGTTTTTTAGGTCCCTGTGGCCATTTCACTTTCCTGATTTTTGTCAGAGGTGGTATGGTGTGACCTGGGTCATCACTCAGCTCTTCCTCCTCGCTCTTATCCTCTTCCCACATGATCTCGATTGGGTTTTTTACTTTCTGTTTTTTAGGTTTCTGTGGCAATCCTATTTTTTTGATTCTCTTACGAGGTGGCTCGGTGTGACTTGAGTCATCACTCGGCTCTTCCTCATTCTTCCTATCTTCCTCCAACATGATCTCCAGTTCATCGCCCATTTTAGCTGCGATGAGATTCTCTGCATCTCTTATCACTTCATCTGTTAGGCGTTTTCCCATATTGCGTTTGGACCACTTTACTGCTATTCCAAAGGGTTCCTTCCAATCATCCTCTGTCATGTATGGCAGTGCATCTAGCTCACCTTGCAGTGCCTCTGTATAGTGGTCACGTAGCAGTAGTAGGGTTGTGTGTTCCCAATTTTTCGCATTGCCCTCAATATAGTCTGTTACCTTGCTGGTAGGAACAGCTGGTTTGATTGACATCATTAGATTTTCTGTGATCTTTTTAATGCCAGGTGGAGGTATTTTGCTTCGAAAATTGTTGAGATGATGTGTGCATTTGATCAACCTACTCAATGCTCGCACTCTGACTCCGAAATCTGAATCGTCAGGTTGAGCTCTCTCTTCCATTCTCTGTCTGGGGTTATTTGGAGGTGGCTTCCTTCTGTACTCTGGTTGGTACAATTGTTGCACTTTAGCCTCTGCACGTCCGTGCTTTTGAGGTTTCTGTTGTGCATGCCATTCCTCCTCTCTATGTTGTGGACGTGATTGTTGCTTGTCTCTGTTATCCCTGAATAGGGAGTCACGTTGTGTGTGCCATCCATCCTTTCTATATTGTGGATCTATCTGTCGTCTGCTCCCATTGTTATTGAACAGTCGACGTGGCTGTTGTCCACTTTCATAGCGTTGTCTGTCCTTATATTGTGGTGCTCTGTATGTGAGGCCCCTGTCACGCGTACCAGAGTTCCCTGGTCGTGGTTTATACTGGGACATATCCCTCACATAGCGCTGTGCCTCCCCTGTGTCTCGTCCGGTATGCCGGGCATCCGTTCTGGGAGCCCGGCTGGCACTCTGTGCCTTGTTGTTTGGTTTATATCGAGGTACAATGTACCTCGATGTTTCAAAAAATTGTGGCCTGTGGCCTGGTTCAAATTGTTGGCGTTGTGGATACATTTTATCCCTTGTCCTGCCTGCTCTGACAGCAGCAGCATAGTTGGGACGATCCTTAGGTTGAATGTATTCGCCTGTATGGTGGCTTGTAACACGGGGCTCATGGCGTGCCATGTTTCGTCCTCTTTTGTAGGACACCCTCGTCCACCCTTCCTCCTCTGAATCAGAATACATTAGTACAGTTTACTAATTTATTCTATGGAGGGTAGGTTACTTATAGGTAACACAAGTTTTATTTCCGTTCAGCCCCCTCGTTTGGGTGGGCTAGAAGGCTAAACTAGATAGTTTATTATGTATCAACTTGTGTTAAAAATGATCCGCTAATTTGGGTTTAGTTTGCTACTATCAGCTTTTTATAAATGATGTGTCAACCTTGTTTATCAACGACGTTTCGATTTGTCTAAATCTTCATCAGGCTGTACATGGTTGACAAGTTATTTATTGTGAAAAGTATCGATTTGAAACAATGCAATGAAAATGAAGCTTGGAGCAATGTGACTCGGTGGTGTGTCTCCCTCAAAGTGCTGAGAGAGAGTGAGCGCGAGTGGGGAGCGGTAGTCCCTTTTATACTCTTGTGGGCGTGTCTAAGTTCCCTTGGCAGTCAAACTTGGTGTTGTGAGTGCTTTTATCGTGTTTTACTGGTGTTTACCTTTGATCAAAAAATATTTTGATTACCCTCTATCCTTTCTTTTGGTTTAGCGGATGTTATGGTATGTATGATTTATTTTATGTGACAACGCATGTTGTTTTTTTGCGTGGAAGAATGTGGCTTTTCTTGGAAGAGTCACCTTCCGCCCTGCCATTCTTCCATGTAATCTTCATCCGTTCTCTCTTGACTAGTGTGTTCATCTGTTGTGATGCATTTCAGGTGCATCCATCAGGTAGATCTGTAGTGAATAAATATTTGTTTTATTTTAGTTTATCAGGTTTTTCATGTCTGAGCATGTTTTGCATCCTGTGTGCGTTATGAGTGGTGTACTTGTGAGACTGTTGTCTCACAGTGTTTTATACCACCGTACCTGTTCTAATGGCCCTGTCTGTGTTTGTAGAATTATTTATAGGGCTCTATAGTGAACAAAAATAAATTATTTTAGCCTATCAGATTTTTTAGTGAAAAAATAAAATATTTTAGCCCATTAGGTTTTATATGTCCATGCCTATTTGCATCCTATGTGCTTTGTAAATGATGTATTTGTAAGACTATTGTCTCACATGCCTGTAAGATTATTGTCTTCCAGTGTATTGCACTACAGTCCCTGTTCAAACGGCCTTGCCTATATTGTAAAATCACATGTGGGATTTTTAATTCGTATGAGACTGTTATTTCCATTTTGCCATGTCCTTTAATGTGGTTTCCATGTTTTTTCCATGTATTTCCTTCTTTGTAAGGCAAGGTGTCTTATTGCGTCACTCCCTGTCATCCCCTGTTTTCACTGGGAAATGTCTCCCCTTCGTTCCTCATAGAAAATAAATTAGTTTTAGAATAGGGGGTGACTGGATGTGTGTTTAATATATTCTGTAAATGTCGAGTCTGTCAACCTAAGATTATTCACCACGTCTTATTTCATATCCCACAAATTTAAGTTTTGTTCATGACACTTCAGTTAGGTTAAAGCATGTCACCTCACTTGTCTGAAGAGCCCATAAGTGCACCCTCATGGAATCCCTCGTATATCCCCCAGTTACAGGCAGGGTACACCAGTACACTTGATTGTGTATTTCTTAAGACTTCTTGTTATGGAGGTCAGTGTATTCCATCACTGCTCTGGGGGACCCCTAAGTGCATTCCAGTGCAGGGTCCCTCGTATACTCTTCAGGGTCAAGTCAGGGTATACTGGCCTTCTTCTTAGGTTTAGGTCAAAACTTGGAGTCAATGTGGGGTAGTGTGGTTAAGTTTAGGGTAAGTGATTAGGTTTCATCATACCCTTGTGTTTTAAGTTGTGACATGGTAGTCAGGATCTTTGGTTGAGACGTTTAGGGTAAGTGATTAGGTTTCATCATACCCTTGTGTTTTAAGTTGTGACATGGTAGTCAGGATCTTTGGTTGAGACGTGGTGAGCGTATGGTTAGGCTTTGAGTAATAGATGGGGTGGAATTACCCTTATAATTTCTTGATTAGATTTTAAGCCTATGGGTAGATTCTGTTTTTAAGTTGACATGTAATAGATGGGATCTTAGGTTGAGACATGCTAATGGAGTTTTGGCTGGGGTTAAAGGTCAAGGCCTGTGTCCCAGTTTTTAAATTTTAAAGTGTATATCAAGTTTGTATATGTGATCTTGTGAATGTCAAGTCCATCAACCTGAGATTATTCACCACGTTTTATTCCATGTCCCACAAATTTTATCCCATATTTGTGTCATCCTATAGGCCATCAGTCCGAGCCAGGTTCGCACAGGGATCCATGCAGTCCACTCCAACCGCAGAGCGGGACTCCCTGTCATTAGGGTCAGACTGTGCACAGGTGAGTATGACCATTCAAGTTTTGTTCATGACACTCTCATTAGGTTAAGGCATAACACCTCACTTGTCTGATGAGTCCCTAAGTGCACCCCCCCGAAATCACTCGTACGTAGCCCAGTATACAGGCCGGGTACACTATTATACTGGTTATGTATTTATTCAGACTTCTAGTATGGAAGTCAGTGTATTCCATCACTGCTCTGGGAGACCCCTGAGTGTATTCCAGTACAGGGTCCCTCGTATACTCTCCAGGATCAAGTCAGGGTGTGCTGATCCTGCTCTTAGGTTTAGATCAAAACTTGGGGTCAATGTGGGACAATGTGGTTTAGGTTTAGGGGTAAGTGATTAGGTTTCATCATACCCCTGTATCTTAGGTTGTGACATGGTAGTCAGTATCTTAAGTTGAGACGTGGTGAATGTATGGTTAGGCTTTGGGTAATGGGTGGGGTGGGATTCCCTCATAGTTTCTTGGTTAGACTTGAACCTATAGGTAGGTTTTGTTTTGAGTTGAAATGTAGTCAGTGGGATCTTAGGTTGAGACGTGATGATGAAGTTTTGGCTGGGGTCAAAGGTCAAGGCCTATGTCCCAGTATTTACACTGAGGTGTCTACCAGGTTTGTGTATGTGATTCTGTACTTCAAGTGCCCTTGGAGGGCTAGTATACAAGTCCCTTGTTAGGGTCCATTGTGTGAATCTGAATTTAGGTTTTAAACCTGTGTCCTCAGTATTTTAAGTTGAAGTGAATGGGATTGTGTCCTGTAATCCAGCACTGTGACCTTTTGAAATCCAAGGCTTGTTTAGGCTTTACTGTTGGCCTTCTGGGATTTATGTTTGTGTTGGTGTGCATACATCAGTATGAGTCTGTATACAGAGTCAATTAAGATGTAGATATGTCTTGTGTTCTGTCATAGTGACCTTTTAATTATATGGCCTACTTAGGCTTCAATTGAGGCCTTCTGGGTGTTATGCTCGAATTGATGTGTATGCACCAACGTGCTATTGGATGTAGGATCTTGTAGTAATGTTACGGTCAAGAGGTTGTTGTTATGTGTTGTTTTATCTTAAAAAGAACTCCCCCGAGTCCTTATCCAGGTGAGGGTGTAAGGGAAGTTGATTATGTGTGTTTTTTTCTCACTGCTGTTCCCATCCTTCCAGGGTGGTGTATCTCGAGTCCTTCATATGCTTTTATTACTAAAAGTGTCTTCTATCCTGGGTTGTCAGGGGTAAGAGGCTGATGATCCAATCAGCAAAGGGCGCTAGCTAGTTAGGGGTAGGGGGAAGGGTGCCCTGGCTCAGGCCAGGGCACTATGCATTGGCCATCTCGTTACTGACCGGGTGATCAGGTGATCCTACCTCCTGTTAAGACCCTTAGGGATAGTTGTATCCAATACCTTAATCCAGAGTCTTTCCTGTCGTTTTCTCTGATAGATGTTCCATCTATAGTTGAACTGGATGACTGTGGCCTGTACTGCCGGCCATCCATGATCAACAAAATGTGCCACAAAAGGTGTCTGTATCTCTTTGCCACGTATCACATTGTATTTGTGTTGTGTGAAACGTAAACTTATTGTGTTTCCTGTTTCCCCAACATATTGTTTCTTACATGTAGTACAAGTGACAAGATAGACACAATTTTTGGTCAGTGGGTTTCCTCCTGGCATGGTTTTGTAAACCATGTTGGTGTTATAACACCGTATCCATGTTTTTTTCTGATAGTATGACCATTGACTTTTTGATGTTGTAGTCTTTTTTGATTGTATTTTGGCTTTGATCAGATGGTCTTGTAAATTTTTGTTTTTTCTGAATGCTGCAATGACTCTGTGGTCTTGCAAGAGGTCAGTGTCTTTAAAGATCCTGTCAAAATTCTCCTTTATAATCTTCACCAATTTGACTGTGGCTGGTGAGTATGTTGTGATGAATGGTAAGATTGTAGAGACCTGTATGGGTTTGGTTAGTAGGTATTTCTTTGTTGCATTTCTTAAAAATGAACGGCTGTAACCTCTTTTAGCCAGTGCCACAAAGAGGATTTTTCTGGCTTCCCAAAAGTCTGATTTGTGGCTACATATCCTATGAAATCTCAGGAGTTGAGACTTCAAGAGGCCTGCATATGTGTGCTTTGGGTGGTAGCTACTTTTATGTAGTAGGGCGTGAGTATCTGTTTCTTTGAAGAATACCTTGACTTCTAGATGATTTGTTTTGTCAAAGTGTGTTCCCTTATATGTGGTGGTATCCAGGAAATCCACTGATGTATAACTGGTAGTTGACTTCAGTGTAATGGAAGAGTTATGTGTGTTGAGAATAGTCATGAATTGAGTAAATTCTGACTCTGAGTGTGGCCATACACCCCATATATCATCAAGATATCTAAGATAATATAGTGGTTTAATCTTACAAGATGCCAAGGCTGAGGTTTCCCACTCTGCCATAAATATGTTTGCATATGCAGGGGCAAATTTTTTGCCCATAGCTGTGCCTTTCACTTGTAAGTAGAATTTATCATTGAATTCAAAGTCATTTCTTCTCAGATTGATATCCAATAATTGTAGAAGTTCTTTCTCCGGTCTCCTTTTGTCAGGATATTTTCTAAATATTTCTTTAACGGCTTGAATGCCCTCACTTGTGTCTATATTGGTGTATAGACTATCCACATCTAGTGTGAATAACATGGCCCCTGTGGGGATATGTAGTCGTTTGACTGTGTTAACAAAATGATACGTGTCCTTGATGTAGCTGGGGTGTTTGTTTGATAGTGGATTTAGAAAATGATCTATGTATTCCGCTGTGTAATATGTTTCACTGTCACAATCTGAGACAATAGGCCTTCCTGGAGGAATTTCGTATGGTTTGCTCCACTTGGTAGGATCTTTATGGATTTTAGGTAGCATATAGAATATTCTGGCTCTAGGATCTGAGTTACCCATCAGGTAGATGTGTTGTTTAATATTTATAAACTTTTTTTCCAGAAGTTTATCTATGATTTTTTGTACTATGTTTATGGTTTCCGGATAGATGGGTTTGTCCAGTTTGGTGTAGTATTTGATATCCTCCAGTTGTCTGTGGCCCTCCCACAGATATTGTTTTTTGTCCAAAATGACAATCGCACTGCCCTTATCTGCTGGTTTGATAATGATATCTTTGTTTTGTTTTAGTTGAAGAATGGCTCTCTCTTCCCCTCTATTCAGGTTATTGACTAGCCTTCTAAGTATGAAGTGTTTTTGAAAGTACTCATTATCTGCCTCAATAAGGTCTCTAACCTCTGCTGGTAGTTGGTCATCTTCTGGAGACCAGTTAGATTTTGGTGTAAACAGGGGGATGTCTGTTTCTTCCTTGTCTTGGAAGTGCACTGCCAATTTGATTTTTCTATGGTACTGTTGTAAATCCCACTTGCTTTTTTCCTTTAGGTTCTTGTTGCATTCCAACGTGGGAATGAAGGTTAGGCCTCTGTTGAGTAACTCCAACTGGGAAGTGGTTGGTCTAAAGTGTTTGGACAAATTTATAACATTTTTAGACCCCTCCCTTGTAGGTGGGCTTATGGGGTCTTTTAGTTTATCTGTTGAGACCAATGGTCCAGCATGCTTTTTGCTGTTTCTGTGTCCCAGTGTATGTTGTCTTTTTCAGTGGTGAAATATTGATGTGGAAGTTGGGGAATGATACGGAAGTTGTCCCTGATAATGTCATTCAGATCATTCAGTACTGTCTGTTCTTCGTCTGGTAGGTCCTTTGAATAATTGATCAGAGGTACCCAGACATTAGCTTCAGGGAAGCAGTCCTGTGTCGTTGTTACTGCTTGTGTTACCTGTTTAGACAGGGTTCTGTGACCTTTTTGTGTCCTGTTGTTAATACCAAAGGCCAAGATTATCTTTTCTGGTTCAGTCTGTACTGTAGCTTTCTGAACTAGATTTGCTACATGTGCAAATGTTGCCCCTGGATAACTGTCTATCTGGAGATCAGGACAGTCATATGTGGGGATCCTGGCCAAATTGGAATCTCCCATGATGATCCACTTTTTTGACACTGTGAGGGCCCATTCTTTCCCCTTCCTAAATGTGTCATTGTGTCTAGTGGGTCTTTGTGGACCTCTGGGTTGATTCTGTTTGAATGATCGTTGTATGAGTCTCTTCTTTTCTGCCCCTTTGGCGTTGATACTAGTTCCCATGCTTTTCCTCAGACCTGGGATCAGCATACTGAGTTGGATTCTCTCAGTTACCTCTTGGAATTCAGTGTCTGAGCCTAGGGATATCAAGTCCACCTCATTTTCTTCTTGGGATAGTTCAACGTCATCTACACTCTTATGGTGTGATTGTGAGCATGCTAGCTCCTCCTTTTCGCTCTCTGTTTGGGCCGTATCAGGGATGATCACCTGTTCTTCTACCTGTGTTTCCAGGTTTTCTTGAGCCATTTCTGGGCCCTGTGGCCTGTCCAAGTCCTGTCCTATGAGCATCCCCACTGGGGTAGATGGATTCTTAGGTTGAGAAGCTTCCTCCCTCAAGAGCTCTGGGTTTGGTCGTTGTTCTGGACATATCTGCACTACGTGGGTTATTTTTTGTTTTTTAAGCCTCTGTGGCAGTCCCATTTTCTTGCTTCTCGTCAGGGATGTCGTGGTGTGAGCTAGGTCATCACTCTGTTCTTCCTTCTCACTATCATCTTCCTCCAGTATGATGTCTATTGGGTGGGTTGCCTTCTGTTTTTTAGGTCCCTGTGGCCATTTCACTTTCCTGATTTTTGTCAGAGGTGGTATGGTGTGACCTGGGTCATCACTCAGCTCTTCCTCCTCGCTCTTATCCTCTTCCCACATGATCTCGATTGGGTTTTTTACTTTCTGTTTTTTAGGTTTCTGTGGCAATCCTATTTTTTTGATTCTCTTACGAGGTGGCTCGGTGTGACTTGAGTCATCACTCGGCTCTTCCTCATTCTTCCTATCTTCCTCCAACATGATCTCCAGTTCATCGCCCATTTTAGCTGCGATGAGATTCTCTGCATCTCTTATCACTTCATCTGTTAGGCGTTTTCCCATATTGCGTTTGGACCACTTTACTGCTATTCCAAAGGGTTCCTTCCAATCATCCTCTGTCATGTATGGCAGTGCATCTAGCTCACCTTGCAGTGCCTCTGTATAGTGGTCACGTAGCAGTAGTAGGGTTGTGTGTTCCCAATTTTTCGCATTGCCCTCAATATAGTCTGTTACCTTGCTGGTAGGAACAGCTGGTTTGATTGACATCATTAGATTTTCTGTGATCTTTTTAATGCCAGGTGGAGGTATTTTGCTTCGAAAATTGTTGAGATGATGTGTGCATTTGATCAACCTACTCAATGCTCGCACTCTGACTCCGAAATCTGAATCGTCAGGTTGAGCTCTCTCTTCCATTCTCTGTCTGGGGTTATTTGGAGGTGGCTTCCTTCTGTACTCTGGTTGGTACAATTGTTGCACTTTAGCCTCTGCACGTCCGTGCTTTTGAGGTTTCTGTTGTGCATGCCATTCCTCCTCTCTATGTTGTGGACGTGATTGTTGCTTGTCTCTGTTATCCCTGAATAGGGAGTCACGTTGTGTGTGCCATCCATCCTTTCTATATTGTGGATCTATCTGTCGTCTGCTCCCATTGTTATTGAACAGTCGACGTGGCTGTTGTCCACTTTCATAGCGTTGTCTGTCCTTATATTGTGGTGCTCTGTATGTGAGGCCCCTGTCACGCGTACCAGAGTTCCCTGGTCGTGGTTTATACTGGGACATATCCCTCACATAGCGCTGTGCCTCCCCTGTGTCTCGTCCGGTATGCCGGGCATCCGTTCTGGGAGCCCGGCTGGCACTCTGTGCCTTGTTGTTTGGTTTATATCGAGGTACAATGTACCTCGATGTTTCAAAAAATTGTGGCCTGTGGCCTGGTTCAAATTGTTGGCGTTGTGGATACATTTTATCCCTTGTCCTGCCTGCTCTGACAGCAGCAGCATAGTTGGGACGATCCTTAGGTTGAATGTATTCGCCTGTATGGTGGCTTGTAACACGGGGCTCATGGCGTGCCATGTTTCGTCCTCTTTTGTAGGACACCCTCGTCCACCCTTCCTCCTCTGAATCAGAATACATTAGTACAGTTTACTAATTTATTCTATGGAGGGTAGGTTACTTATAGGTAACACAAGTTTTATTTCCGTTCAGCCCCCTCGTTTGGGTGGGCTAGAAGGCTAAACTAGATAGTTTATTATGTATCAACTTGTGTTAAAAATGATCCGCTAATTTGGGTTTAGTTTGCTACTATCAGCTTTTTATAAATGATGTGTCAACCTTGTTTATCAACGACGTTTCGATTTGTCTAAATCTTCATCAGGCTGTACATGGTTGACAAGTTATTTATTGTGAAAAGTATCGATTTGAAACAATGCAATGAAAATGAAGCTTGGAGCAATGTGACTCGGTGGTGTGTCTCCCTCAAAGTGCTGAGAGAGAGTGAGCGCGAGTGGGGAGCGGTAGTCCCTTTTATACTCTTGTGGGCGTGTCTAAGTTCCCTTGGCAGTCAAACTTGGTGTTGTGAGTGCTTTTATCGTGTTTTACTGGTGTTTACCTTTGATCAAAAAATATTTTGATTACCCTCTATCCTTTCTTTTGGTTTAGCGGATGTTATGGTATGTATGATTTATTTTATGTGACAACGCATGTTGTTTTTTTGCGTGGAAGAATGTGGCTTTTCTTGGAAGAGTCACCTTCCGCCCTGCCATTCTTCCATGTAATCTTCATCCGTTCTCTCTTGACTAGTGTGTTCATCTGTTGTGATGCATTTCAGGTGCATCCATCAGGTAGATCTGTAGTGAATAAATATTTGTTTTATTTTAGTTTATCAGGTTTTTCATGTCTGAGCATGTTTTGCATCCTGTGTGCGTTATGAGTGGTGTACTTGTGAGACTGTTGTCTCACAGTGTTTTATACCACCGTACCTGTTCTAATGGCCCTGTCTGTGTTTGTAGAATTATTTATAGGGCTCTATAGTGAACAAAAATAAATTATTTTAGCCTATCAGATTTTTTAGTGAAAAAATAAAATATTTTAGCCCATTAGGTTTTATATGTCCATGCCTATTTGCATCCTATGTGCTTTGTAAATGATGTATTTGTAAGACTATTGTCTCACATGCCTGTAAGATTATTGTCTTCCAGTGTATTGCACTACAGTCCCTGTTCAAACGGCCTTGCCTATATTGTAAAATCACATGTGGGATTTTTAATTCGTATGAGACTGTTATTTCCATTTTGCCATGTCCTTTAATGTGGTTTCCATGTTTTTTCCATGTATTTCCTTCTTTGTAAGGCAAGGTGTCTTATTGCGTCACTCCCTGTCATCCCCTGTTTTCACTGGGAAATGTCTCCCCTTCGTTCCTCATAGAAAATAAATTAGTTTTAGAATAGGGGGTGACTGGATGTGTGTTTAATATATTCTGTAAATGTCGAGTCTGTCAACCTAAGATTATTCACCACGTCTTATTTCATATCCCACAAATTTAAGTTTTGTTCATGACACTTCAGTTAGGTTAAAGCATGTCACCTCACTTGTCTGAAGAGCCCATAAGTGCACCCTCATGGAATCCCTCGTATATCCCCCAGTTACAGGCAGGGTACACCAGTACACTTGATTGTGTATTTCTTAAGACTTCTTGTTATGGAGGTCAGTGTATTCCATCACTGCTCTGGGGGACCCCTAAGTGCATTCCAGTGCAGGGTCCCTCGTATACTCTTCAGGGTCAAGTCAGGGTATACTGGCCTTCTTCTTAGGTTTAGGTCAAAACTTGGAGTCAATGTGGGGTAGTGTGGTTAAGTTTAGGGTAAGTGATTAGGTTTCATCATACCCTTGTGTTTTAAGTTGTGACATGGTAGTCAGGATCTTTGGTTGAGACGTTTAGGGTAAGTGATTAGGTTTCATCATACCCTTGTGTTTTAAGTTGTGACATGGTAGTCAGGATCTTTGGTTGAGACGTGGTGAGCGTATGGTTAGGCTTTGAGTAATAGATGGGGTGGAATTACCCTTATAATTTCTTGATTAGATTTTAAGCCTATGGGTAGATTCTGTTTTTAAGTTGACATGTAATAGATGGGATCTTAGGTTGAGACATGCTAATGGAGTTTTGGCTGGGGTTAAAGGTCAAGGCCTGTGTCCCAGTTTTTAAATTTTAAAGTGTATATCAAGTTTGTATATGTGATCTTGTGAATGTCAAGTCCATCAACCTGAGATTATTCACCACGTTTTATTCCATGTCCCACAAATTTTATCCCATATTTGTGTCATCCTATAGGCCATCAGTCCGAGCCAGGTTCGCACAGGGATCCATGCAGTCCACTCCAACCGCAGAGCGGGACTCCCTGTCATTAGGGTCAGACTGTGCACAGGTGAGTATGACCATTCAAGTTTTGTTCATGACACTCTCATTAGGTTAAGGCATAACACCTCACTTGTCTGATGAGTCCCTAAGTGCACCCCCCCGAAATCACTCGTACGTAGCCCAGTATACAGGCCGGGTACACTATTATACTGGTTATGTATTTATTCAGACTTCTAGTATGGAAGTCAGTGTATTCCATCACTGCTCTGGGAGACCCCTGAGTGTATTCCAGTACAGGGTCCCTCGTATACTCTCCAGGATCAAGTCAGGGTGTGCTGATCCTGCTCTTAGGTTTAGATCAAAACTTGGGGTCAATGTGGGACAATGTGGTTTAGGTTTAGGGGTAAGTGATTAGGTTTCATCATACCCCTGTATCTTAGGTTGTGACATGGTAGTCAGTATCTTAAGTTGAGACGTGGTGAATGTATGGTTAGGCTTTGGGTAATGGGTGGGGTGGGATTCCCTCATAGTTTCTTGGTTAGACTTGAACCTATAGGTAGGTTTTGTTTTGAGTTGAAATGTAGTCAGTGGGATCTTAGGTTGAGACGTGATGATGAAGTTTTGGCTGGGGTCAAAGGTCAAGGCCTATGTCCCAGTATTTACACTGAGGTGTCTACCAGGTTTGTGTATGTGATTCTGTACTTCAAGTGCCCTTGGAGGGCTAGTATACAAGTCCCTTGTTAGGGTCCATTGTGTGAATCTGAATTTAGGTTTTAAACCTGTGTCCTCAGTATTTTAAGTTGAAGTGAATGGGATTGTGTCCTGTAATCCAGCACTGTGACCTTTTGAAATCCAAGGCTTGTTTAGGCTTTACTGTTGGCCTTCTGGGATTTATGTTTGTGTTGGTGTGCATACATCAGTATGAGTCTGTATACAGAGTCAATTAAGATGTAGATATGTCTTGTGTTCTGTCATAGTGACCTTTTAATTATATGGCCTACTTAGGCTTCAATTGAGGCCTTCTGGGTGTTATGCTCGAATTGATGTGTATGCACCAACGTGCTATTGGATGTAGGATCTTGTAGTAATGTTACGGTCAAGAGGTTGTTGTTATGTGTTGTTTTATCTTAAAAAGAACTCCCCCGAGTCCTTATCCAGGTGAGGGTGTAAGGGAAGTTGATTATGTGTGTTTTTTTCTCACTGCTGTTCCCATCCTTCCAGGGTGGTGTATCTCGAGTCCTTCATATGCTTTTATTACTAAAAGTGTCTTCTATCCTGGGTTGTCAGGGGTAAGAGGCTGATGATCCAATCAGCAAAGGGCGCTAGCTAGTTAGGGGTAGGGGGAAGGGTGCCCTGGCTCAGGCCAGGGCACTATGCATTGGCCATCTCGTTACTGACCGGGTGATCAGGTGATCCTACCTCCTGTTAAGACCCTTAGGGATAGTTGTATCCAATACCTTAATCCAGAGTCTTTCCTGTCGTTTTCTCTGATAGATGTTCCATCTATAGTTGAACTGGATGACTGTGGCCTGTACTGCCGGCCATCCATGATCAACAAAATGTGCCACAAAAGGTGTCTGTATCTCTTTGCCACGTATCACATTGTATTTGTGTTGTGTGAAACGTAAACTTATTGTGTTTCCTGTTTCCCCAACATATTGTTTCTTACATGTAGTACAAGTGACAAGATAGACACAATTTTTGGTCAGTGGGTTTCCTCCTGGCATGGTTTTGTAAACCATGTTGGTGTTATAACACCGTATCCATGTTTTTTTCTGATAGTATGACCATTGACTTTTTGATGTTGTAGTCTTTTTTGATTGTATTTTGGCTTTGATCAGATGGTCTTGTAAATTTTTGTTTTTTCTGAATGCTGCAATGACTCTGTGGTCTTGCAAGAGGTCAGTGTCTTTAAAGATCCTGTCAAAATTCTCCTTTATAATCTTCACCAATTTGACTGTGGCTGGTGAGTATGTTGTGATGAATGGTAAGATTGTAGAGACCTGTATGGGTTTGGTTAGTAGGTATTTCTTTGTTGCATTTCTTAAAAATGAACGGCTGTAACCTCTTTTAGCCAGTGCCACAAAGAGGATTTTTCTGGCTTCCCAAAAGTCTGATTTGTGGCTACATATCCTATGAAATCTCAGGAGTTGAGACTTCAAGAGGCCTGCATATGTGTGCTTTGGGTGGTAGCTACTTTTATGTAGTAGGGCGTGAGTATCTGTTTCTTTGAAGAATACCTTGACTTCTAGATGATTTGTTTTGTCAAAGTGTGTTCCCTTATATGT
Organism: Poromitra crassiceps; assembly: GCF_964638095.1. Lineage (NCBI taxonomy): Eukaryota > Metazoa > Chordata > Actinopteri > Beryciformes > Melamphaidae > Poromitra > Poromitra crassiceps. Next base: position 5,369 of record NW_028151922.1, on the reverse strand, counting down.
GGTGGTATCCAGGAAATCCACTGATGTATAACTGGTAGTTGACTTCAGTGTAATGGAAGAGTTATGTGTGTTGAGAATAGTCATGAATTGAGTAAATTCTGACTCTGAGTGTGGCCATACACCCCATATATCATCAAGATATCTAAGATAATATAGTGGTTTAATCTTACAAGATGCCAAGGCTGAGGTTTCCCACTCTGCCATAAATATGTTTGCATATGCAGGGGCAAATTTTTTGCCCATAGCTGTGCCTTTCACTTGTAAGTAGAATTTATCATTGAATTCAAAGTCATTTCTTCTCAGATTGATATCCAATAATTGTAGAAGTTCTTTCTCCGGTCTCCTTTTGTCAGGATATTTTCTAAATATTTCTTTAACGGCTTGAATGCCCTCACTTGTGTCTATATTGGTGTATAGACTATCCACATCTAGTGTGAATAACATGGCCCCTGTGGGGATATGTAGTCGTTTGACTGTGTTAACAAAATGATACGTGTCCTTGATGTAGCTGGGGTGTTTGTTTGATAGTGGATTTAGAAAATGATCTATGTATTCCGCTGTGTAATATGTTTCACTGTCACAATCTGAGACAATAGGCCTTCCTGGAGGAATTTCGTATGGTTTGCTCCACTTGGTAGGATCTTTATGGATTTTAGGTAGCATATAGAATATTCTGGCTCTAGGATCTGAGTTACCCATCAGGTAGATGTGTTGTTTAATATTTATAAACTTTTTTTCCAGAAGTTTATCTATGATTTTTTGTACTATGTTTATGGTTTCCGGATAGATGGGTTTGTCCAGTTTGGTGTAGTATTTGATATCCTCCAGTTGTCTGTGGCCCTCCCACAGATATTGTTTTTTGTCCAAAATGACAATCGCACTGCCCTTATCTGCTGGTTTGATAATGATATCTTTGTTTTGTTTTAGTTGAAGAATGGCTCTCTCTTCCCCTCTATTCAGGTTATTGACTAGCCTTCTAAGTATGAAGTGTTTTTGAAAGTACTCATTATCTGCCTCAATAAGGTCTCTAACCTCTGCTGGTAGTTGGTCATCTTCTGGAGACCAGTTAGATTTTGGTGTAAACAGGGGGATGTCTGTTTCTTCCTTGTCTTGGAAGTGCACTGCCAATTTGATTTTTCTATGGTACTGTTGTAAATCCCACTTGCTTTTTTCCTTTAGGTTCTTGTTGCATTCCAACGTGGGAATGAAGGTTAGGCCTCTGTTGAGTAACTCCAACTGGGAAGTGGTTGGTCTAAAGTGTTTGGACAAATTTATAACATTTTTAGACCCCTCCCTTGTAGGTGGGCTTATGGGGTCTTTTAGTTTATCTGTTGAGACCAATGGTCCAGCATGCTTTTTGCTGTTTCTGTGTCCCAGTGTATGTTGTCTTTTTCAGTGGTGAAATATTGATGTGGAAGTTGGGGAATGATACGGAAGTTGTCCCTGATAATGTCATTCAGATCATTCAGTACTGTCTGTTCTTCGTCTGGTAGGTCCTTTGAATAATTGATCAGAGGTACCCAGACATTAGCTTCAGGGAAGCAGTCCTGTGTCGTTGTTACTGCTTGTGTTACCTGTTTAGACAGGGTTCTGTGACCTTTTTGTGTCCTGTTGTTAATACCAAAGGCCAAGATTATCTTTTCTGGTTCAGTCTGTACTGTAGCTTTCTGAACTAGATTTGCTACATGTGCAAATGTTGCCCCTGGATAACTGTCTATCTGGAGATCAGGACAGTCATATGTGGGGATCCTGGCCAAATTGGAATCTCCCATGATGATCCACTTTTTTGACACTGTGAGGGCCCATTCTTTCCCCTTCCTAAATGTGTCATTGTGTCTAGTGGGTCTTTGTGGACCTCTGGGTTGATTCTGTTTGAATGATCGTTGTATGAGTCTCTTCTTTTCTGCCCCTTTGGCGTTGATACTAGTTCCCATGCTTTTCCTCAGACCTGGGATCAGCATACTGAGTTGGATTCTCTCAGTTACCTCTTGGAATTCAGTGTCTGAGCCTAGGGATATCAAGTCCACCTCATTTTCTTCTTGGGATAGTTCAACGTCATCTACACTCTTATGGTGTGATTGTGAGCATGCTAGCTCCTCCTTTTCGCTCTCTGTTTGGGCCGTATCAGGGATGATCACCTGTTCTTCAACCTGTGTTTCCAGGTTTTCTTGAGCCATTTCTGGGCCCTGTGGCCTGTCCAAGTCCTGTCCTATGAGCATCCCCACTGGGGTAGATGGATTCTTAGGTTGAGAAGCTTCCTCCCTCAAGAGCTCTGGGTTTGGTCGTTGTTCTGGACATATCTGCACTACGTGGGTTATTTTTTGTTTTTTAAGCCTCTGTGGCAGTCCCATTTTCTTGCTTCTCGTCAGGGATGTCGTGGTGTGAGCTAGGTCATCACTCTGTTCTTCCTTCTCACTATCATCTTCCTCCAGTATGATGTCTATTGGGTGGGTTGCCTTCTGTTTTTTAGGTCCCTGTGGCCATTTCACTTTCCTGATTTTTGTCAGAGGTGGTATGGTGTGACCTGGGTCATCACTCAGCTCTTCCTCCTCGCTCTTATCCTCTTCCCACATGATCTCGATTGGGTTTTTTACTTTCTGTTTTTTAGGTTTCTGTGGCAATCCTATTTTTTTGATTCTCTTACGAGGTGGCTCGGTGTGACTTGAGTCATCACTCGGCTCTTCCTCATTCTTCCTATCTTCCTCCAACATGATCTCCAGTTCATCGCCCATTTTAGCTGCGATGAGATTCTCTGCATCTCTTATCACTTCATCTGTTAGGCGTTTTCCCATATTGCGTTTGGACCACTTTACTGCTATTCCAAAGGGTTCCTTCCAATCATCCTCTGTCATGTATGGCAGTGCATCTAGCTCACCTTGCAGTGCCTCTGTATAGTGGTCACGTAGCAGTAGTAGGGTTGTGTGTTCCCAATTTTTCGCATTGCCCTCAATATAGTCTGTTACCTTGCTGGTAGGAACAGCTGGTTTGATTGACATCATTAGATTTTCTGTGATCTTTTTAATGCCAGGTGGAGGTATTTTGCTTCGAAAATTGTTGAGATGATGTGTGCATTTGATCAACCTACTCAATGCTCGCACTCTGACTCCGAAATCTGAATCGTCAGGTTGAGCTCTCTCTTCCATTCTCTGTCTGGGGTTATTTGGAGGTGGCTTCCTTCTGTACTCTGGTTGGTACAATTGTTGCACTTTAGCCTCTGCACGTCCGTGCTTTTGAGGTTTCTGTTGTGCATGCCATTCCTCCTCTCTATGTTGTGGACGTGATTGTTGCTTGTCTCTGTTATCCCTGAATAGGGAGTCACGTTGTGTGTGCCATCCATCCTTTCTATATTGTGGATCTATCTGTCGTCTGCTCCCATTGTTATTGAACAGTCGACGTGGCTGTTGTCCACTTTCATAGCGTTGTCTGTCCTTATATTGTGGTGCTCTGTATGTGAGGCCCCTGTCACGCGTACCAGAGTTCCCTGGTCGTGGTTTATACTGGGACATATCCCTCACATAGCGCTGTGCCTCCCCTGTGTCTCGTCCGGTATGCCGGGCATCCGTTCTGGGAGCCCGGCTGGCACTCTGTGCCTTGTTGTTTGGTTTATATCGAGGTACAATGTACCTCGATGTTTCAAAAAATTGTGGCCTGTGGCCTGGTTCAAATTGTTGGCGTTGTGGATACATTTTATCCCTTGTCCTGCCTGCTCTGACAGCAGCAGCATAGTTGGGACGATCCTTAGGTTGAATGTATTCGCCTGTATGGTGGCTTGTAACACGGGGCTCATGGCGTGCCATGTTTCGTCCTCTTTTGTAGGACACCCTCGTCCACCCTTCCTCCTCTGAATCAGAATACATTAGTACAGTTTACTAATTTATTCTATGGAGGGTAGGTTACTTATAGGTAACACAAGTTTTATTTCCGTTCAGCCCCCTCGTTTGGGTGGGCTAGAAGGCTAAACTAGATAGTTTATTATGTATCAACTTGTGTTAAAAATGATCCGCTAATTTGGGTTTAGTTTGCTACTATCAGCTTTTTATAAATGATGTGTCAACCTTGTTTATCAACGACGTTTCGATTTGTCTAAATCTTCATCAGGCTGTACATGGTTGACAAGTTATTTATTGTGAAAAGTATCGATTTGAAACAATGCAATGAAAATGAAGCTTGGAGCAATGTGACTCGGTGGTGTGTCTCCCTCAAAGTGCTGAGAGAGAGTGAGCGCGAGTGGGGAGCGGTAGTCCCTTTTATACTCTTGTGGGCGTGTCTAAGTTCCCTTGGCAGTCAAACTTGGTGTTGTGAGTGCTTTTATCGTGTTTTACTGGTGTTTACCTTTGATCAAAAAATATTTTGATTACCCTCTATCCTTTCTTTTGGTTTAGCGGATGTTATGGTATGTATGATTTATTTTATGTGACAACGCATGTTGTTTTTTTGCGTGGAAGAATGTGGCTTTTCTTGGAAGAGTCACCTTCCGCCCTGCCATTCTTCCATGTAATCTTCATCCGTTCTCTCTTGACTAGTGTGTTCATCTGTTGTGATGCATTTCAGGTGCATCCATCAGGTAGATCTGTAGTGAATAAATATTTGTTTTATTTTAGTTTATCAGGTTTTTCATGTCTGAGCATGTTTTGCATCCTGTGTGCGTTATGAGTGGTGTACTTGTGAGACTGTTGTCTCACAGTGTTTTATACCACCGTACCTGTTCTAATGGCCCTGTCTGTGTTTGTAGAATTATTTATAGGGCTCTATAGTGAACAAAAATAAATTATTTTAGCCTATCAGATTTTTTAGTGAAAAAATAAAATATTTTAGCCCATTAGGTTTTATATGTCCATGCCTATTTGCATCCTATGTGCTTTGTAAATGATGTATTTGTAAGACTATTGTCTCACATGCCTGTAAGATTATTGTCTTCCAGTGTATTGCACTACAGTCCCTGTTCAAACGGCCTTGCCTATATTGTAAAATCACATGTGGGATTTTTAATTCGTATGAGACTGTTATTTCCATTTTGCCATGTCCTTTAATGTGGTTTCCATGTTTTTTCCATGTATTTCCTTCTTTGTAAGGCAAGGTGTCTTATTGCGTCACTCCCTGTCATCCCCTGTTTTCACTGGGAAATGTCTCCCCTTCGTTCCTCATAGAAAATAAATTAGTTTTAGAATAGGGGGTGACTGGATGTGTGTTTAATATATTCTGTAAATGTCGAGTCTGTCAACCTAAGATTATTCACCACGTCTTATTTCATATCCCACAAATTTAAGTTTTGTTCATGACACTTCAGTTAGGTTAAAGCATGTCACCTCACTTGTCTGAAGAGCCCATAAGTGCACCCTCATGGAATCCCTCGTATATCCCCCAGTTAC
>NW_028151923.1:0-134032 GCF_964638095.1 Poromitra crassiceps | reverse complement strand
TAGCACACTGATTCAATGCAGTTTTAGCCTCTCTCGTTTCAACACTCTGTCTGATTTTGGATTTTTTTTTCCCAAAATCAGACAGAGTATTGACACCAGAGAGGCTGTATAGCACACTGATTCAATGCAGTTTTAGCCTCTCTGGTGTCAACACTCTGTCTGATTTTGGATTTTTTTTTTCCCCCCCAAAATCAGAGTATTGACACCAGAGAGGCTGAATACCGCACTGAGTCAATGCGGTCTTAGCCTCTCTGGTCTCAACACTCTGTCTGATTTTGGATTTTTTTTTTCTTTCCCAAAATCAGAGTATTGACACCAGAGAGGCTGAATACCGCACTGAGTCAATGCAGTCTTAGCCTCTCTGGTCTCAACACTCTGTCTGATTTTGGATTTTTTTTTTTTTTTTTTCCCAAAATCAGACTTGACACCAGAGAGGCTGAATACCGCACTGAGTCAATGCGGTCTTAGCCTCTCTGGTCTCAACACTCTGTCTGATTTTGGATTTTTTTTTTCTCCCCAAAATCAGACAGAGTATTGACACCAGAGAGGCTGTATAGCACACTGAGTCAATGCGGTTTTAGCCTCTCTGGTCTCAACACTCTGTCTCATTTTGGATTTTTTTTTTTTTCCCAAAATCAGAGTATTGACACCAGAGAGGCTGAATACCGCACTGAGTCAACGCGGTCTTAGGCTCTCTGGTCTCAACACTCTGTCTGATTTTTGATTTTTTTTTTCTTCCCAAAATCAGTCTTGACACCAGAGAGGCTGAATACTGCACTGAGTCAATGCGGTCTTAGCCTCTCTGGTCTCAACACTCTGTCTGATTTTGGAAAAAGAAAAAAAAATCTCCCCAAATCAGACAGAGTATTGACACCAGAGAGGCTGAATACCGCACTGAGTCAATGCCTCTCTGGTCTCAACACTGTCTGATTTTGGATTTTTTTTTCTTTCTTCCAAAATCAGACAGCGGATTGACACCAGAGAGGCTGAATACCGCACTGAGTCAATGCGGTCTTAGCCTCTCTGGTCTCAACACTCTGTCTGATTTTGGAAAAAATAAAAAAAATCTCCCAAAATCAGACAGAGTATTGACACCAGAGAGGCTGTATAGCACACTGAGTCAATGCGGTCTTAGCCTCTCTGGTCTCAACACTCTGTCTGATTTTGGATTTTTTTTTTTCTTCCCAAAATCAGACTTGACACCAGAGAGGCTGAATACCGCACTGAGTCAATGCGGTCTTAGTCTCTCTGGTCTCAACACTCTGTCTGATTTTGGATTTTTTTTTCCCCCCAAAATCAGACTTGACACCAGAGAGGCTGAATACCGCACTGAGTCAATGCAGTCTTAGCCTCTCTGGTCTCAACACTCTGTCTGATTTTGGATTTTTTTTTCCCCCCCCCAAAATCAGAGTATTGACACCAGAGAGGCTGAATACCGCACTGAGTCAATGCGGTCTTAGCCTCTCTGGTCTCAACACTCTGTCTCATTTTGGATTTTTTTTTTTTTTTTCCCCCAAAATCAGAGTATTGACACCAGAGAGGCTGAATACCGCACTGAGTCAATGCCTCTCTGGTCTCAACACTGTCTGATTTTGGATTTTTTTTCTTTCTTCCAAAATCAGACAGAGGATTGACACCAGAGAGGCTGAATACCGCACTGAGTCAATGCGGTCTTAGCCTCTCTGGTCTCAACACTCTGTCTGATTTTGGAAAAAATAAAAAAATCTCCCAAAATCAGACAGAGTATTGACACCAGAGAGGCTGTATAGCACACTGAGTCAATGCAGTCTTAGCCTCTCTGGTCTCAACACTCTGTCTGATTTTGGATTTTTTTTTTTTTCCCAAAATCAAACTTGACACCAGAGTTGGCTGAATACTGCACTGAGTCAATGCGGTCTTAGCCTCTCTGGTCTCAACACTCTGTCTGATTTTGGAAAAAAAAAAAAAAATCTCCCCAAATCAGACAGAGTATTGACACCAGAGAGGCTGAATACCGCACTGAGTCAATGCCTCTCTGGTCTCAACACTGTCTGATTTTGGATTTTTTTTCTTTCTTCCAAAATCAGACAGAGGATTGACACCAGAGAGGCTGAATACCGCACGGAGTCAATGCGGTCTTAGCCTCTCTGGTCTCAACACTCTGTCTGATTTTGGAAAAAATAAAAAAAATCTCCCAAAATCAGACAGAGTATTGACACCAGAGAGGCTGTATAGCACACTGAGTCAATGCGGTCTTAGCCTCTCTGGTCTCAACACTCTGTCTGATTTTGGATTTTTCTTTTTCTTTCCCAAAATCAGACTTGACACCAGAGAGGCTGAATACCGCACTGAGTCAATGCGGTCTTAGCCTCTCTGGTCTCAACACTCTGTCTGATTTTGGATTTTTTTTTTCCCCAAAATCAGACTTGACACCAGAGAGGCTGAATACCGCACTGAGTCAATGCGGTCTTAGCCTCTCTGGTCTCAACAATCTGTCTGATTTTGGATTTTTTTTTTCTTTCCCAAAATCAGAGTATTGACACCAGAGAGGCTGAATACCGCACTGAGTCAATGCGGTCTTAGCCTCTCTGGTCTCAACACTCTGTCTGATTTTGGATTTTTTTTTTTTCCCAAAATCAGACTTGACACCAGAGAGGCTGAATACCGCACTGAGTCAATGCGGTCTTAGCCTCTCTGGTTTCAACACTCTGTCTGATTTTGGATTTTTTTTTCCCAAAATCAGACAGAGTATTGACACCAGAGAGGCTGTATAGCACACTGATTCAATGCAGTTTTAGCCTCTCTGGTTTCAACACTCTGTCTGATTTTGGATTTTTTTTCCCCAAAATCAGACAGAGTATTGACACCAGAGAGGCTGTATAGCACACTGATTCAATGCAGTTTTAGCCTCTCTGGTGTCAACACTCTGTCTGATTTTGGATTTTTTTTTTTTTCCCCAAAATCAGAGTATTGACACCAGAGAGGCTGAATACCGCACTGAGTCAATGCGGTCTTAGCCTCTCTGGTCTCAACACTGTCTGATTTTGGATTTTTTTTTTTTTCCTAAAATCAGACTTGACACCAGAGAGGCTGAATACCGCACTGAGTCAATGCGGTCTTAGCCTCTCTGGTTTCAACACTCTGTCTGATTTTGGATTTTTTTTCCCAAAATCAGACAGAGTATTGACACCAGAGAGGCTGTATAGCACACTGATTCAATGCAGTTTTAGCCTCTCTGGTTTCAACACTCTGTCTGATTTTGGATTTTTTTTTCCCAAAATCAGACAGAGTATTGACACCAGAGAGGCTGTATAGCACACTGATTCAATGCAGTTTTAGCCTCTCTGGTCTCAACACTCTGTCTGATTTTGGAAAAAAAAAAAAAAATCTCCCCAAATCAGACAGAGTATTGACACCAGAGAGGCTGAATACCGCACTGAGACAATGCCTCTCTGGTCTCAACACTGTCTGATTTTGGATTTTTTTTCTTCCTTCCAAAATCAGACAGCGGATTGACACCAGAGAGGCTGAATACCGCACTGAGTCAATGCGGTCTTAGCCTCTCTGGTCTCAACACTCTGTCTGATTTTGGAAAAAATAAAAAAAATCTCCCAAAATCAGACAGAGTATTGACACCAGAGAGGCTGTATAGCACACTGAGTCAATGCGGTCTTAGCCTCTCTGGTCTCAACACTCTGTCTGATTTTGGATTTTTTTTTTTCTTCCCAAAATCAGACTTGACACCAGAGAGGCTGAATACCGCACTGAGTCAATGCGGTCTTAGCCTCTCTGGTCTCAACACTCTGTCTGATTTTGGATTTTTTTTTTCCCCAAAATCAGACTTGACACCAGAGAGGCTGACTACCGCACTGAGTCAATGCAGTCTTAGCCTCTCTGGTCTCAACACTCTGTCTGATTTTGGATTCCCCCCCCCCCCCCCCCCCCCCCCAAAATCAGAGTATTGACACCAGAGAGGTTGAATACCGCACTGAGTCAATGCGGTCTTAGCCTCTCTGGTCTCAACACTCTGTCTGATTTTGGATTTTTCCCCCCCCCCCCAAAATCAGACAGAGTATTGACACCAGAGAGGCTGTATAGCACACTGAGTCAATGCGGTTTTAGCCTCTCTGGTCTCAACACTCTGTCTCATTTTGGATTTTTTTTTTTTTTTTTCCCAAAATCAGAGTATTGACACCAGAGAGGCTGAATACCGCACTGAGTCAATGCCTCTCTGGTCTCAACACTGTCTGATTTTGGATTTTTTTTCTTTCTTCCAAAATCAGACAGAGTATTGACACCAGAGAGGCTGTATAGCACACTGAGTCAATGCGGTCTTAGCCTCTCTGGTCTCAACACTCTGTCTGATTTTGGATTTTTTTTTTCTTCCCAAAATCAGACTTGACACCAGAGTTGGCTGAATACTGCACTGAGTCAATGCGGTCTTAGCCTCTCTGGTCTCAACACTCTGTCTGATTTTGGAAAAAAAAAAAAAAATCTCCCCAAATCAGACAGAGTATTGACACCAGAGAGGCTGAATACCGCACTGAGTCAATGCCTCTCTGGTCTCAACACTGTCTGATTTTGGATTTTTTTTCTTTCTTCCAAAATCAGACAGAGGATTGACACCAGAGAGGCTGAATACCGCACTGAGTCAATGCGGTCTTAGCCTCTCTGGTCTCAACACTCTGTCTGATTTTGGAAAAATTAAAAAAAATCTCCCAAAATCAGACAGAGTATTGACACCAGAGAGGCTGTATAGCACACTGAGTCAATGCGGTCTTAGCCTCTCTGGTCTCAACACTCTGTCTGATTTTGGATTTTTTTTTCTTTTCCAAAATCAGACTTGACACCAGAGAGGCTGAATACCGCACTGAGTCAATGCGGTCTTAGCCTCTCTGGTCTCAACACTCTGTCTGATTTTGGATTTTTTTTTTCTTCCCAAAATCAGACTTGACACCAGAGAGGCTGAATACCGCACTGAGTCAATGCGGTCTTAGCCTCTCTGGTCTCAACACTTTGTCTGATTTTGGATTTTTTTTTTCTTTCCCAAAATCAGAGTATTGACACCAGAGAGGCTGAATACCGCACTGAGTCAATGCAGTCTTAGCCTCTCTGGTCTCAACACTCTGTCTGATTTTGGATTTTTTTTTTTTTTTTCCCCAAAATCAGACTTGACACCAGAGAGGCTGAATACCGCACTGAGTCAATGCGGTCTTAGCCTCTCTGGTCTCAACAATCTGTCTGATTTTGGATTTTTTTTTTCTTTCCCAAAATCAGAGTATTGACACCAGAGAGGCTGAATACCGCACTGAGTCAATGCGGTCTTAGCCTCTCTGGTTTCAACACTCTGTCTGATTTTGGATTTTTTTTTCCCAAAATCAGACAGAGTATTGACACCAGAGAGGCTGTATAGCACACTGATTCAATGCAGTTTTAGCCTCTCTGGTTTCAACACTCTGTCTGATTTTGGATTTTTTTTTCCCAAAATCAGACAGAGTATTGACACCAGAGAGGCTGTATAGCACACTGATTCAATGCAGTTTTAGCCTCTCTGGTGTCAACACTCTGTCTGATTTTGGATTTTTTTTTTTTTCCCCAAAATCAGAGTATTGACACCAGAGAGGCTGAATACCGCACTGAGTCAATGCGGTCTTAGCCTCTCTGGTCTCAACACTGTCTGATTTTGGATTTTTTTTTTTTTCCTAAAATCAGACTTGACACCAGAGAGGCTGAATACCGCACTGAGTCAATGCGGTCTTAGCCTCTCTGGTTTCAACACTCTGTCTGATTTTGGATTTTTTTTCCCAAAATCAGACAGAGTATTGACACCAGAGAGGCTGTATAGCACACTGATTCAATGCAGTTTTAGCCTCTCTGGTTTCAACACTCTGTCTGATTTTGGATTTTTTTTTCCCAAAATCAGACAGAGTATTGACACCAGAGAGGCTGTATAGCACACTGATTCAATGCAGTTTTAGCCTCTCTGGTCTCAACACTCTGTCTGATTTTGGAAAAAAAAAAAAAAATCTCCCCAAATCAGACAGAGTATTGACACCAGAGAGGCTGAATACCGCACTGAGTCAATGCCTCTCTGGTCTCAACACTGTCTGATTTTGGATTTTTTTTCTTTCTTCCAAAATCAGACAGCGGATTGACACCAGAGAGGCTGAATACCGCACTGAGTCAATGCGGTCTTAGCCTCTCTGGTCTCAACACTCTGTCTGATTTTGGATTTTTTTTTTTCTTCCCAAAATCAGACTTGACACCAGAGAGGCTGAATACCGCACTGAGTCAATGCGGTCTTAGCCTCTCTGGTCTCAACACTCTGTCTGATTTTGGATTTTTTTTCCCCCCAAAATCAGACTTGACACCAGAGAGGCTGACTACCGCACTGAGTCAATGCAGTCTTAGCCTCTCTGGTCTCAACACTCTGTCTGATTTTGGATTCCCCCCCCCCCCCCCCCCCCCCAAAATCAGAGTATTGACACCAGAGAGGTTGAATACCGCACTGAGTCAATGCGGTCTTAGCCTCTCTGGTCTCAACACTCTGTCTGATTTTGGATTTCCCCCCCCCCCCCCCAAAATCAGACAGAGTATTGACACCAGAGAGGCTGTATAGCACACTGAGTCAATGCGGTTTTAGCCTCTCTGGTCTCAACACTCTGTCTCATTTTGGATTTTTTTTTTTTTTTTCCCAAAATCAGAGTATTGACACCAGAGAGGCTGAATACCGCACTGAGTCAATGCCTCTCTGGTCTCAACACTGTCTGATTTTGGATTTTTTTTCTTTCTTCCAAAATCAGACAGAGGATTGACACCAGAGAGGCTGAATACCGCACTGAGTCAATGCGGTCTTAGCCTCTCTGGTCTCAACACTCTGTCTGATTTTGGAAAAAATAAAAAAAATCTCCCAAAATCAGACAGAGTATTGACACCAGAGAGGCTGTATAGCACACTGAGTCAATGCGGTCTTAGCCTCTCTGGTCTCAACACTCTGTCTGATTTTGGATTTTTTTTTTCTTCCCAAAATCAGACTTGACACCAGAGTTGGCTGAATACTGCACTGAGTCAATGCGGTCTTAGCCTCTCTGGTCTCAACACTCTGTCTGATTTTGGAAAAAAAAAAAAAAATCTCCCCAAATCAGACAGAGTATTGACACCAGAGAGGCTGAATACCGCACTGAGTCAATGCCTCTCTGGTCTCAACACTGTCTGATTTTGGATTTTTTTTCTTTCTTCCAAAATCAGACAGAGGATTGACACCAGAGAGGCTGAATACCGCACTGAGTCAATGCGGTCTTAGCCTCTCTGGTCTCAACACTCTGTCTGATTTTGGAAAAATTAAAAAAAATCTCCCAAAATCAGACAGAGTATTGACACCAGAGAGGCTGTATAGCACACTGAGTCAATGCGGTCTTAGCCTCTCTGGTCTCAACACTCTGTCTGATTTTGGATTTTTTTTTCTTTTCCAAAATCAGACTTGACACCAGAGAGGCTGAATACCGCACTGAGTCAATGCGGTCTTAGCCTCTCTGGTCTCAACACTCTGTCTGATTTTGGATTTTTTTTTTCTTCCCAAAATCAGACTTGACACCAGAGAGGCTGAATACCGCACTGAGTCAATGCGGTCTTAGCCTCTCTGGTCTCAACACTCTGTCTGATTTTGGATTTTTTTTTTCTTTCCCAAAATCAGAGTATTGACACCAGAGAGGCTGAATACCGCACTGAGTCAATGCAGTCTTAGCCTCTCTGGTCTCAACACTCTGTCTGATTTTGGATTTTTTTTTTTTTTTTTTCCCAAAATCAGACTTGACACCAGAGAGGCTGAATAACGCACTGAGTCAATGCGGTCTTAGCCTCTCTGGTCTCAACAATCTGTCTGATTTTGGATTTTTTTTTTCTTTCCCAAAATCAGAGTATTGACACCAGAGAGGCTGAATACCGCACTGAGTCAATGCAGTCTTAGCCTCTCTGGTCTCAACACTCTGTCTGATTTTGGATTTTTTTTTTTTTTTTTTTTCCCAAAATCAGACTTGACACCAGAGAGGCTGAATACCGCACTGAGTCAATGCGGTCTTAGCCTCTCTGGTCTCAACACTCTGTCTGATTTTGGATTTTTTTTTTCTCCCCAAAATCAGACAGAGTATTGACACCAGAGAGGCTGTATAGCACACTGAGTCAATGCGGTTTTAGCCTCTCTGGTCTCAACACTCTGTCTGATTTTTGATTTTTCTTTTCTTCCCAAAATCAGTCTTGACACCAGAGAGGCTGAATACTGCACTGAGTCAATGCGGTCTTAGCCTCTCTGGTCTAAACACTCTGTCTGATTTTGGAAAAAAAAAAAAAAAATCTCCCCAAATCAGACAGAGTATTGACACCAGAGAGGCTGAATACCGCACTGAGTCAATGCCTCTCTGGTCTCAACACTGTCTGATTTTGGTTTTTTTTTCTTTCTTTCAAAATCAGACAGAGGATTGACACCAGAGAGGCTGAATACCGCACTGAGTCAATGCGGTCTTAGCCTCTCTGGTCTCAACACTCTGTCTGATTTTGGAAAAAATAAAAAAAATCTCCCAAATTCAGACAGAGTATTGACACCAGAGAGGCTGTATAGCACACTGATTCAATGCAGTTTTAGCCTCTCTGGTTTCAACACTCTGTCTGATTTTGGATTTTTTTTTCCCAAAATCAGACAGAGTATTGACACCAGAGAGGCTGTATAGCACACTGATTCAATGCAGTTTTAGCCTCTCTGGTCTCAACACTCTGTCTGATTTTGGAAAAAAAAAAAAAAATCTCCCCAAATCAGACAGAGTATTGACACCAGAGAGGCTGAATACCGCACTGAGTCAATGCCTCTCTGGTCTCAACACTGTCTGATTTTGGATTTTTTTTCTTTCTTCCAAAATCAGACAGCGGATTGACACCAGAGAGGCTGAATACCGCACTGAGTCAATGCGGTCTTAGCCTCTCTGGTCTCAACACTCTGTCTGATTTTGGAAAAAATAAAAAAAATCTCCCAAAATCAGACAGAGTATTGACACCAGAGAGGCTGTATAGCACACTGAGTCAATGCGGTCTTAGCCTCTCTGGTCTCAACACTCTGTCTGATTTTGGATTTTTTTTTTTCTTCCCAAAATCAGACTTGACACCAGAGAGGCTGAATACCGCACTGAGTCAATGCGGTCTTAGCCTCTCTGGTCTCAACACTCTGTCTGATTTTGGATTTTTTTTTCCCCCAAAATCAGACTTGACACCAGAGAGGCTGACTACCGCACTGAGTCAATGCAGTCTTAGCCTCTCTGGTCTCAACACTCTGTCTGATTTTGGATTCCCCCCCCCCCCCCCCCCAAAATCAGAGTATTGACACCAGAGAGGTTGAATACCGCACTGAGTCAATGCGGTCTTAGCCTCTCTGGTCTCAACACTCTGTCTGATTTTGGATTTTCCCCCCCCCCCCCAAAATCAGACAGAGTATTGACACCAGAGAGGCTGTATAGCACACTGAGTCAATGCGGTTTTAGCCTCTCTGGTCTCAACACTCTGTCTCATTTTGGATTTTTTTTTTTTTTTTCCCAAAATCAGAGTATTGACACCAGAGAGGCTGAATACCGCACTGAGTCAATGCCTCTCTGGTCTCAACACTGTCTGATTTTGGATTTTTTTTCTTTCTTCCAAAATCAGACAGAGGATTGACACCAGAGAGGCTGAATACCGCACTGAGTCAATGCGGTCTTAGCCTCTCTGGTCTCAACACTCTGTCTGATTTTGGAAAAAATAAAAAAAATCTCCCAAAATCAGACAGAGTATTGACACCAGAGAGGCTGTATAGCACACTGAGTCAATGCGGTCTTAGCCTCTCTGGTCTCAACACTCTGTCTGATTTTGGATTTTTTTTTTCTTCCCAAAATCAGACTTGACACCAGAGTTGGCTGAATACTGCACTGAGTCAATGCGGTCTTAGCCTCTCTGGTCTCAACACTCTGTCTGATTTTGGAAAAAAAAAAAAAAATCTCCCCAAATCAGACAGAGTATTGACACCAGAGAGGCTGAATACCGCACTGAGTCAATGCCTCTCTGGTCTCAACACTGTCTGATTTTGGATTTTTTTTCTTTCTTCCAAAATCAGACAGAGGATTGACACCAGAGAGGCTGAATACCGCACTGAGTCAATGCGGTCTTAGCCTCTCTGGTCTCAACACTCTGTCTGATTTTGGAAAAATTAAAAAAAATCTCCCAAAATCAGACAGAGTATTGACACCAGAGAGGCTGTATAGCACACTGAGTCAATGCGGTCTTAGCCTCTCTGGTCTCAACACTCTGTCTGATTTTGGATTTTTTTTTCTTTTCCAAAATCAGACTTGACACCAGAGAGGCTGAATACCGCACTGAGTCAATGCGGTCTTAGCCTCTCTGGTCTCAACACTCTGTCTGATTTTGGATTTTTTTTTTCTTCCCAAAATCAGACTTGACACCAGAGAGGCTGAATACCGCACTGAGTCAATGCGGTCTTAGCCTCTCTGGTCTCAACACTCTGTCTGATTTTGGATTTTTTTTTTCTTTCCCAAAATCAGAGTATTGACACCAGAGAGGCTGAATACCGCACTGAGTCAATGCAGTCTTAGCCTCTCTGGTCTCAACACTCTGTCTGATTTTGGATTTTTTTTTTTTTTTTTCCCAAAATCAGACTTGACACCAGAGAGGCTGAATAACGCACTGAGTCAATGCGGTCTTAGCCTCTCTGGTCTCAACAATCTGTCTGATTTTGGATTTTTTTTTTCTTTCCCAAAATCAGAGTATTGACACCAGAGAGGCTGAATACCGCACTGAGTCAATGCAGTCTTAGCCTCTCTGGTCTCAACACTCTGTCTGATTTGGGATTTTTTTTTTTTTTTTTTTCCCAAAATCAGACTTGACACCAGAGAGGCTGAATACCGCACTGAGTCAATGCGGTCTTAGCCTCTCTGGTCTCAACACTCTGTCTGATTTTGGATTTTTTTTTTCTCCCCAAAATCAGACAGAGTATTGACACCAGAGAGGCTGTATAGCACACTGAGTCAATGCGGTTTTAGCCTCTCTGGTCTCAACACTCTGTCTGATTTTTGATTTTTCTTTTCTTCCCAAAATCAGTCTTGACACCAGAGAGGCTGAATACTGCACTGAGTCAATGCGGTCTTAGCCTCTCTGGTCTAAACACTCTGTCTGATTTTGGAAAAAAAAATAAAAATCTCCCCAAATCAGACAGAGTATTGACACCAGAGAGGCTGAATACCGCACTGAGTCAATGCCTCTCTGGTCTCAACACTGTCTGATTTTGTTTTTTTTTTCTTTCTTTCAAAATCAGACAGAGGATTGACACCAGAGAGGCTGAATACCGCACTGAGTCAATGCGGTCTTAGCCTCTCTGGTCTCAACACTCTGTCTGATTTTGGAAAAAATAAAAAAAATCTCCCAAATTCAGACAGAGTATTGACACCAGAGAGGCTGTATAGCACACTGAGTCAATGCAGTCTTAGCCTCTCTGGTCTCAACACTCTGTCTGATATTGGATTTTTTTTTCTTCCCAAAATCAGACTTGACACCAGAGAGGCTGAATACCGCACTGAGTCAATGCGGTCTTAGCCTCTCTGGTCTCAACACTCTGTCTGATTTTGGATTTTTTTTTTCCCCAAAATCAGACAGAGTATTGACACCAGAGAGGCTGTATAGCACACTGATTCAATGCAGTTTTAGCCTCTCTGGTGTCAACACTCTGTCTGATTTTGGATTTCCCCCCCCCCCCCCCCCAAAATCAGAGTATTGACACCAGAGAGGCTGAATACCGCACTGAGTCAATGCAGTCTTAGCCTCTCTGGTCTCAACAATCTGTCTGATTTTGGATTTTTTTTTTTCTTTCCCAAAATCAGAGTATTGACACCAGAGAGGCTGAATACCGCACTGAGTCAATGCGGTCTTAGCCTCTCTGGTCTCAACACTCTGTCTGATTTTGGATTTTTTTTTTTCCCAAAATCAGACTTGACACCAGAGAGGCTGAATACCGCACTGAGTCAATGCGGTCTTAGCCTCTCTGGTTTCAACACTCTGTCTGATTTTGGATTTTTTTTTCCCAAAATCAGACAGAGTATTGACACCAGAGAGGCTGTATAGCACACTGATTCAATGCAGTTTTAGCCTCTCTGGTTTCAACACTGTCTGATTTTGGATTTTTTTTTCCCAAAATCAGACAGAGTATTGACACCAGAGAGGCTGTATAGCACACTGATTCAATGCAGTTTTAGCCTCTCTGGTGTCAACACTCTGTCTGATTTTGGATTTTTTTTTTTCCCCCAAAATCAGAGTATTGACACCAGAGAGGCTGAATACCGCACTGAGTCAATGCGGTCTTAGCCTCTCTGGTCTCAACACTCTGTCTGATTTTGGATTTTTTTTTTTTCCTAAAATCAGACTTGACACCAGAGAGGCTGAATACCGCACTGAGTCAATGCGGTCTTAGCCTCTCTGGTTTCAACACTCTGTCTGATTTTGGATTTTTTTTCCCAAAATCAGACAGAGTATTGACACCAGAGAGGCTGTATAGCACACTGATTCAATGCAGTTTTAGCCTCTCTGGTTTCAACACTCTGTCTGATTTTGGATTTTTTTTTCCCAAAATCAGACAGAGTATTGACACCAGAGAGGCTGTATAGCACACTGATTCAATGCAGTTTTAGCCTCTCTGGTCTCAACACTCTGTCTGATTTTGGAAAAAAAAAAAAAAATCTCCCCAAATCAGACAGAGTATTGACACCAGAGAGGCTGAATACCGCACTGAGTCAATGCCTCTCTGGTCTCAACACTGTCTGATTTTGGATTTTTTTTCTTTCTTCCAAAATCAGACAGCGGATTGACACCAGAGAGGCTGAATACCGCACTGAGTCAATGCGGTCTTAGCCTCTCTGGTCTCAACACTCTGTCTGATTTTGGAAAAAATAAAAAAAATCTCCCAAAATCAGACAGAGTATTGACACCAGAGAGGCTGTATAGCACACTGAGTCAATGCGGTCTTAGCCTCTCTGGTCTCAACACTCTGTCTGATTTTGGATTTTTTTTTTTCTTCCCAAAATCAGACTTGACACCAGAGAGGCTGAATACCGCACTGAGTCAATGCGGTCTTAGCCTCTCTGGTCTCAACACTCTGTCTGATTTTGGATTTTTTTTTTTTCCCAAAATCAGACTTGACACCAGAGAGGCTGACTACCGCACTGAGTCAATGCAGTCTTAGCCTCTCTGGTCTCAACACTCTGTCTGATTTTGGATTTCCCCCCCCCCCCCCAAAATCAGAGTATTGACACCAGAGAGGCTGAATACCGCACTGAGTCAATGCGGTCTTAGCCTCTCTGGTCTCAACACTCTGTCTGATTTTGGATTTTTCCCCCCCCCCCCCAAAATCAGACAGAGTATTGACACCAGAGAGGCTGTATAGCACACTGAGTCAATGCGGTTTTAGCCTCTCTGGTCTCAACACTCTGTCTCATTTTGGATTTTTTTTTTTTTTTTTCCCAAAATCAGAGTATTGACACCAGAGAGGCTGAATACCGCACTGAGTCAATGCCTCTCTGGTCTCAACACTGTCTGATTTTGGATTTTTTTTCTTTCTTCCAAAATCAGACAGAGGATTGACACCAGAGAGGCTGAATACCGCACTGAGTCAATGCGGTCTTAGCCTCTCTGTTCTCAACACTCTGTCTGATTTTGGAAAAAATAAAAAAAATCTCCCAAAATCAGACAGAGTATTGACACCAGAGAGGCTGTATAGCACACTGAGTCAATGCGGTCTTAGCCTCTCTGGTCTCAACACTCTGTCTGATTTTGGATTTTTTTTTTCTTCCCAAAATCAGACTTGACACCAGAGTTGGCTGAATACTGCACTGAGTCAATGCGGTCTTAGCCTCTCTGGTCTCAACACTCTGTCTGATTTTGGAAAAAAAAAAAAAAATCTCCCCAAATCAGACAGAGTATTGACACCAGAGAGGCTGAATACCGCACTGAGTCAATGCCTCTCTGGTCTCAACACTGTCTGATTTTGGATTTTTTTTCTTTCTTCCAAAATCAGACAGAGGATTGACACCAGAGAGGCTGAATACCGCACTGAGTCAATGCGGTCTTAGCCTCTCTGGTCTCAACACTCTGTCTGATTTTGGAAAAAAAAAAAAAAATCTCCCAAAATCAGACAGAGTATTGACACCAGAGAGGCTGTATAGCACACTGAGTCAATGCGGTCTTAGCCTCTCTGGTCTCAACACTCTGGCTGATTTTGGATTTTTTTTTTCTTCCCAAAATCAGACTTGACACCAGAGAGGCTGAATACCGCACTGAGTCAATGCGGTCTTAGCCTCTCTGGTCTCAACACTCTGTCTGATTTTGGATTTTTTTTTTCTTTCCCAAAATCAGAGTATTGACACCAGAGAGGCTGAATACCGCACTGAGTCAATGCAGTCTTAGCCTCTCTGGTCTCAACACTCTGTCTGATTTTGGATTTTTTTTTTTTTTTTTCCCAAAATCAGACTTGACACCAGAGAGGCTGAATACCGCACTGAGTCAATGCGGTCTTAGCCTCTCTGGTCTCAACAATCTGTCTGATTTTGGATTTTTTTTTCTTTCCCAAAATCAGAGTATTGACACCAGAGAGGCTGAATACCGCACTGAGTCAATGCAGTCTTAGCCTCTCTGGTCTCAACACTCTGTCTGATTTTGGATTTTTTTTTTTTTTTTTTCCCAAAATCAGACTTGACACCAGAGAGGCTGAATACCGCACTGAGTCAATGCGGTCTTAGCCTCTCTGGTCTCAACACTCTGTCTGATTTTGGATTTTTTTTTTCTCCCCAAAATCAGACAGAGTATTGACACCAGAGAGGCTGTATAGCACACTGAGTCAATGCGGTTTTAGCCTCTCTGGTCTCAACACTCTGTCTGATTTTTGATTTTTCTTTTCTTCCCAAAATCAGTCTTGACACCAGAGAGGCTGAATACTGCACTGAGTCAATGCGGTCTTAGCCTCTCTGGTCTAAACACTCTGTCTGATTTTGGAAAAAAAAAAAAAATCTCCCCAAATCAGACAGAGTATTGACACCAGAGAGGCTGAATACCGCACTGAGTCAATGCCTCTCTGGTCTCAACACTGTCTGATTTTGGTTTTTTTTTCTTTCTTTCAAAATCAGACAGAGGATTGACACCAGAGAGGCTGAATACCGCACTGAGTCAATGCGGTCTTAGCCTCTCTGGTCTCAACACTCTGTCTGATTTTGGAAAAAATAAAAAAAATCTCCCAAATTCAGACAGAGTATTGACACCAGAGAGGCTGTATAGCACACTGAGTCAATGCAGTCTTAGCCTCTCTGGTCTCAACACTCTGTCTGATATTGGATTTTTTTTTCTTCCCAAAATCAGACTTGACACCAGAGAGGCTGAATACCGCACTGAGTCAATGCGGTCTTAGCCTCTCTGGTCTCAACACTCTGTCTGATTTTGGATTTTTTTTTCCCCAAAATCAGACAGAGTATTGACACCAGAGAGGCTGTATAGCACACTGATTCAATGCAGTTTTAGCCTCTCTGGTGTCAACACTCTGTCTGATTTTGGATTTCCCCCCCCCCCCCCCCAAATCAGAGTATTGACACCAGAGAGGCTGAATACCGCACTGAGTCAATGCGGTCTTAGCCTCTCTGGTCTCAACAATCTGTCTGATTTTGGATTTTTTTTTTTCTTTCCCAAAATCAGAGTATTGACACCAGAGAGGCTGAATACCGCACTGAGTCAATGCGGTCTTAGCCTCTCTGGTCTCAACACTCTGTCTGATTTTGGATTTTTTTTTTCTCCCAAAATCAGACTTGACACCAGAGAGGCTGAATACCGCACTGAGTCAATGCGGTCTTAGCCTCTCTGGTTTCAACACTCTGTCTGATTTTGGATTTTTTTTTCCCAAAATCAGACAGAGTATTGACACCAGAGAGGCTGTATAGCACACTGATTCAATGCAGTTTTAGCCTCTCTGGTTTCAACACTCTGTCTGATTTTGGATTTTTTTTCCCAAAATCAGACAGAGTATTGACACCACAGAGAGGCTGTAGAGCACACTGATTCAATGCAGTTTTAGCCTCTCTGGTGTCAACACTCTGTCTGATTTTGGATCCCCCCCCCCCCCCCCCCAAAATCAGAGTATTGACACCAGAGAGGCTGAATACCGCACTGAGTCAATGCGGTCTTAGCCTCTCTGGTCTCAACACTCTGTCTGATTTTGGATTTTTTTTTTCCCAAAATCAGACAGAGTATTGACACCAGAGAGGCTGTATAGCACACTGATTCAATGCAGTTTTAGCCTCTCTGGTGTCAACACTCTGTCTGATTTTGGATTTTTTTTTTTTTCCCCCCAAAATCAGAGTATTGACACCAGAGAGGCTGAATACCGCACTGAGTCAATGCGGTCTTAGCCTCTCTGGTCTCAACAATCTGTCTGATTTTGGATTTTTTTTTTTTCTTCCCAAAATCAGACTTGACACCAGAGAGGCTGAATACCGCACTGAGTCAATGCGGTCTTAGCCTCTCTGGTCTCAACACTCTGTCTGATTTTGGATTTTTTTTTCCCAAAATCAAACAGAGTATTGACACCAGAGAGGCTGTATAGCACACTGATTCAATGCAGTTTTAGCCTCTCTGGTGTCAACACTCTGTCTGATTTTGGATTTTTTTTTTCTCCCAAAATCAGACTTGACACCAGAGAGGCTGAATACCGCACTGAGTCAATGCGGTCTTAGCCTCTCTGGTCTCAACACTCTGTCTGATTTTGGATTCCCCCCCCCCCCCCCCCCCCAAAAAAATCAGACAGAGTATTGACACCAGAGAGGCTGTATAGCACACTGAGTCAATGCGGTTTTAGCCTCTCTGGTCTCAACACTCTGTCTCATTTTGGATTTTTTTTTTTTTTTTCCCAAAATCAGAGTATTGACACCAGAGAGGCTGAATACCGCACTGAGTCAATGCCTCTCTGGTCTCAACACTGTCTGATTTTGGATTTTTTTTCTTTCTTCCAAAATCAGACAGAGGATTGACACCAGAGAGGCTGAATACCGCACTGAGTCAATGCGGTCTTAGCCTCTCTGGTCTCAACACTCTGTCTGATTTTGGATTTTTTTTTCTTCCCAAAATCAGACTTGACACCAGAGTTGGCTGAATACTGCACTGAGTCAATGCGGTCTTAGCCTCTCTGGTCTCAACACTCTGTCTGATTTTGGATTTTTTTTTTTTCCCAAAATCAGAGTATTGACACCAGAGAGGCTGTATAGCACACTGATTCAATGCAGTTTTAGCCTCTCTGGTGTCAACACTCTGTCTGATTTTGGATTTCCCCCCCCCCCCCCAAAATCAGAGTATTGACACCAGAGAGGCTGAATACCGCACTGAGTCAATGCGGTCTTAGCCTCTCTGGTCTCAACAATCTGTCTGATTTTGGATTTTTTTTTTTCTTTCCCAAAATCAGAGTATTGACACCAGAGAGGCTGAATACCGCACTGAGTCAATGCGGTCTTAGCCTCTCTGGTCTCAACACTCTGTCTGATTTTGGATTTTTTTTTTCTCCCAAAATCAGACTTGACACCAGAGAGGCTGAATACCGCACTGAGTCAATGCGGTCTTAGCCTCTCTGGTTTCAACACTCTGTCTGATTTTGGATTTTTTTTTCCCAAAATCAGACAGAGTATTGACACCAGAGAGGCTGTATAGCACACTGATTCAATGCAGTTTTAGCCTCTCTGGTTTCAACACTCTGTCTGATTTTGGATTTTTTTTCCCAAAATCAGACAGAGTATTGACACCACAGAGAGGCTGTAGAGCACACTGATTCAATGCAGTTTTAGCCTCTCTGGTGTCAACACTCTGTCTGATTTTGGATCCCCCCCCCCCCCCCCCCCCCAAAATCAGAGTATTGACACCAGAGAGGCTGAATACCGCACTGAGTCAATGCGGTCTTAGCCTCTCTGGTCTCAACACTCTGTCTGATTTTGGATTTTTTTTTTCCCAAAATCAGACAGAGTATTGACACCAGAGAGGCTGTATAGCACACTGATTCAATGCAGTTTTAGCCTCTCTGGTGTCAACACTCTGTCTGATTTTGGATTTTTTTTTTTTTTCCCCCAAAATCAGAGTATTGACACCAGAGAGGCTGAATACCGCACTGAGTCAATGCGGTCTTAGCCTCTCTGGTCTCAACAATCTGTCTGATTTTGGATTTTTTTTTTTCTTCCCAAAATCAGACTTGACACCAGAGAGGCTGAATACCGCACTGAGTCAATGCGGTCTTAGCCTCTCTGGTCTCAACACTCTGTCTGATTTTGGATTTTTTTTTCCCAAAATCAAACAGAGTATTGACACCAGAGAGGCTGTATAGCACACTGATTCAATGCAGTTTTAGCCTCTCTGGTGTCAACACTCTGTCTGATTTTGGATTTTTTTTTTCTCCCAAAATCAGACTTGACACCAGAGAGGCTGAATACCGCACTGAGTCAATGCGGTCTTAGCCTCTCTGGTCTCAACACTCTGTCTGATTTTGGATTCCCCCCCCCCCCCCCCCCCAAAAAAATCAGACAGAGTATTGACACCAGAGAGGCTGTATAGCACACTGAGTCAATGCGGTTTTAGCCTCTCTGGTCTCAACACTCTGTCTCATTTTGGATTTTTTTTTTTTTTTCCCCAAAATCAGAGTATTGACACCAGAGAGGCTGAATACCGCACTGAGTCAATGCCTCTCTGGTCTCAACACTGTCTGATTTTGGATTTTTTTTCTTTCTTCCAAAATCAGACAGAGGATTGACACCAGAGAGGCTGAATACCGCACTGAGTCAATGCGGTCTTAGCCTCTCTGGTCTCAACACTCTGTCTGATTTTGGATTTTTTTTTCTTCCCAAAATCAGACTTGACACCAGAGTTGGCTGAATACTGCACTGAGTCAATGCGGTCTTAGCCTCTCTGGTCTCAACACTCTGTCTGATTTTGGATTTTTTTTTTTTCCCAAAATCAGAGTATTGACACCAGAGAGGCTGAATTACCGCACTGAGTCAATGCCTCTCTCCCCCCCAAAATCAGACAGAGTATTGACACCAGAGAGGCTGTATAGCACACTGAGTCAATGCGGTCTTAGCCTCTCTGGTCTCAACACTGTCTGATTTTGGATTTTTTTTTTTCCCAAAATCAGAGTATTGACACCAGAGAGGCTGAATACCGCACTGAGTCAATGCCTCTCTGGTCTCAACACTGTCTGATTTTTGATTTTTTTTCTTTCTTCCAAAATCAGACAGAGGATTGACACCAGAGAGGCTGAATACCGCACTGAGTCAATGCGGTCTTAGCCTCTCTGGTCTCAACACTCTGTCTGATTTTGGATTTTTTTTTTTTCCCAAAATCAGACTTGACACCAGAGAGGCTGAATACCGCACTGAGTCAATGCGGTCTTAGCCTCTCTGGTCTCAACACTCTGTCTGATTTTGGATTTTTTTTTTTCTCCCCAAAATCAGACAGAGTATTGACACCAGAGAGGCTGTATAGCACACTGAGTCAATGCGGTTTTAGCCTCTCTGGTCTCAACACTCTGTCTCATTTTGGATTTTTTTTTTCTCCCAAAATCAGAGTATTGACACCAGAGAGGCTGAATACCGCACTGAGTCAATGCGGTCTTAGGCTCTCTGGTCTCAACACTCTGTCTGATTTTTGATTTTTTTTTTCTTCCCAAAATCAGTCTTGACACCAGAGAGGCTGAATACTGCACTGAGTCAATGCGGTCTGAGCCTCTCTGGTCTCAACACTCTGTCTGATTTTGGAAAAAATAAAAAAAATCTCCCAAATTCAGAGAGAGTATTGACACCAGAGAGGCTGTATAGCACACTGAGTCAATGCAGTCTTAGCCTCTCTGGTCTCAACACTCTGTCTGATTTTGGATTTTTTTTTTTCTTCCCAAAATCAGACTTGACACCAGAGAGGCTGAATACCGCACTGAGTCAATGCGGTCTTAGCCTCTCTGGTCTCAACACTCTGTCTGATTTTGGATTTTTTTTTTCCCAAAATCAGACAGAGTATTGACACCAGAGAGGCTGTATAGCACACTGATTCAATGCAGTTTTAGCCTCTCTGGTGTCAACACTGTCTGATTTTGGATTTTTTTTCCCCCCCCCCAAAATCAGAGTATTGACACCAGAGAGGCTGAATACCGCACTGAGTCAATGCGGTCTTAGCCTCTCTGGTCTCAACAATCTGTCTGATTTTGGATTTTTTTTTTCTTTCCCAAAATCAGAGTATTGACACCAGAGAGGCTGAATACCGCACTGAGTCAATGCGGTCTTAGCCTCTCTGGTCTCAACACTCTGTCTGATTTTGGATTTTTTTTTCTTCCCAAAATCAGACTTGACACCAGAGAGGCTGAATACCGCACTGAGTCAATGAGGTCTTAGCCTCTCTGGTCTCAACACTCTGTCTGATTTTGGATTTTTTTTCCCCCAAAATCAGACAGAGTATTGACACCAAAGAGGCTGTATAGCACACTGATTCAATGCAGTTTTAGCCTCTCTGGTGTCAACACTCTGTCTGATTTTGGATTTTTTTTTTTCCCCCCCAAAATCAGAGTATTGACACCAGAGAGGCTGAATACCGCACTGAGTCAATGCGGTCTTAGCCTCTCTGGTCTCAACACTCTGTCTGATTTTGGATTTGTTTTTGTTTTTTCCCAAAATCAGACTTGACACCAGAGAGGCTGAATACCGCACTGAGTCAATGCGGTCTTAGCCTCTCTGGTCTCAACACTCTGTCTGATTTTGGATTTTTTTTTTTCTCCCCAAAATCAGACAGAGTATTGACACCAGAGAGGCTGAATACCGCACTGAGTCAATGCGGTTTTAGCCTCTCTGGTCTCAACACTCTGTCTCATTTTGGATTTTTTTTTTTTCCCAAAATCAGAGTATTGACACCAGAGAGGCTGAATACCGCACTGAGTCAATGCGGTCTTAGGCTCTCTGGTCTCAACACTCTGTCTGATTTTTGATTTTTTTTTTCTTCCCAAAATCAGTATTGACACCAGAGAGGCTGAATACCGCACTGAGTCAATGCCTCTCTGGTCTCAACACTGTCTGATTTTGGATTTTTTTTCTTTCTTCCAAAATCAGACAGCGGATTGACACCAGAGAGGCTGAATACCGCACTGAGTCAATGCGGTCTTAGCCTCTCTGGTCTCAACACTCTGTCTGATTTTGGAAAAAATAAAAAAAATCTCCCAAAATCAGACAGAGTATTGACACCAGAGAGGCTGTATAGCACACTGAGTCAATGCGGTCTTAGCCTCTCTGGTCTCAACACTCTGTCTGATTTTGGATTTTTTTTTTCTTCCCAAAATCAGACTTGACACCAGAGAGGCTGAATACCGCACTGAGTCAATGCGGTCTTAGCCTCTCTGGTCTCAACACTCTGTCTGATTTTGGATTTTTTTTTCCCCCCAAAATCAGACTTGACACCAGAGAGGCTGAATACCGCACTGAGTCAATGCAGTCTTAGCCTCTCTGGTCTCAACACTCTGTCTGATTTTGGATTTTTTTTTCCCCCCCCAAAATCAGAGTATTGACACCAGAGAGGCTGAATACCGCACTGAGTCAATGCGGTCTTAGCCTCTCTGGTCTCAACACTCTGTCTGATTTTGGATTTTTCCCCCCCCCCCCAAAATCAGACAGAGTATTGACACCAGAGAGGCTGTATAGCACACTGAGTCAATGCGGTTTTAGCCTCTCTGGTCTCAACACTCTGTCTCATTTTGGATTTTTTTTTTTTTTTTTCCCAAAATCAGAGTATTGACACCAGAGAGGCTGAATACCGCACTGAGTCAATGCCTCTCTGGTCTCAACACTGTCTGATTTTGGATTTTTTTTCTTTCTTCCAAAATCAGACAGAGGATTGACACCAGAGAGGCTGAATACCGCACTGAGTCAATGCGGTCTTAGCCTCTCTGGTCTCAACACTCTGTCTGATTTTGGAAAAAATAAAAAAATCTCCCAAAATCAGACAGAGTATTGACACCAGAGAGGCTGTATAGCACACTGAGTCAATGCAGTCTTAGCCTCTCTGGTCTCAACACTCTGTCTGATTTTGGATTTTTTTTTCTTCCCAAAATCAGACTTGACACCAGAGTTGGCTGAATACTGCACTGAGTCAATGCGGTCTTAGCCTCTCTGGTCTCAACACTCTGTCTGATTTTGGAAAAAAAAAAAAAATCTCCCCAAATCAGACAGAGTATTGACACCAGAGAGGCTGAATACCGCACTGAGTCAATGCCTCTCTGGTCTCAACACTGTCTGATTTTGGATTTTTTTTCTTTCTTCCAAAATCAGACAGAGGATTGACACCAGAGAGGCTGAATACCGCACGGAGTCAATGCGGTCTTAGCCTCTCTGGTCTCAACACTCTGTCTGATTTTGGATTTTTTTTTTTCTTTCCCAAAATCAGACTTGACACCAGAGAGGCTGAATACTGCACTGAGTCAATGCGGTCTTAGCCTCTCTGGTCTCAACACTCTGTCTGATTTTGGATTTTTTTTTTTTCCCAAAATCAGACTTGACACCAGAGAGGCTGAATACCGCACTGAGTCAATGCGGTCTTAGCCTCTCTGGTCTCAACACTCTGTCTGATTTTGGATTTTTTTTTTTTTTTCCAAAATCAGACTTGACACCAGAGAGGCTGAATACCGCACTGAGTCAATGCGGTCTTAGCCTCTCTGGTCTCAACACTCTGTCTGATTTTGGATTTTTTTTTCTCCCAAAATCAGACAGAGTATTGACACCAGAGAGGCTGTATAGCACACTGATTCAATGCAGTTTTAGCCTCTCTGGTGTCAACACTCTGTCTGATTTTGGATTTTTTTTTTTCTCCCCAAAAAAATCAGAGTTTGACACCAGAGAGGCTGAATACCGCACTGAGTCAATGCGGTCTTAGCCTCTCTGGTCTCAACAATCTGTCTGATTTTGGATTTTTTTTTTCTTTCCCAAAATCAGAGTATTGACACCAGAGAGGCTGAATACCGCACTGAGTCAATGCGGTCTTAGCCTCTCTGGTCTCAACACTCTGTCTGATTTTGGATTTTTTTTTCTCCCAAAATCAGACTTGACACCAGAGAGGCTGAATACCGCACTGAGTCAATGCGGTCTTAGCCTCTCTGGTTTCAACACTCTGTCTGATTTTGGATTTTTTTTTCCCAAAATCAGACAGAGTATTGACACCAGAGAGGCTGTATAGCACACTGATTCAATGCAGTTTTAGCCTCTCTGGTTTCAACACTCTGTCTGATTTTGGATTTTTTTTTCACAAAATCAGACAGAGTATTGACACCAGAGAGGCTGTATAGCACACTGATTCAATGCAGTTTTAGCCTCTCTGGTGTCAACACTCTGTCTGATTTTGGATTTTTTTTTCCCCCCCAAAATCAGAGTATTGACACCAGAGAGGCTGAATACTGCACTGAGTCAATGCGGTCTTAGCCTCTCTGGTCTCAACACTCTGTCTGATTTTGGAAAAAAAATAAAAAATCTCCCCAAATCAGACAGAGTATTGACACCAGAGAGGCTGAATACCGCACTGAGTCAATGCCTCTCTGGTCTCAACACTGTCTGATTTTGGATTTTTTTTCTTTCTTCCAAAATCAGACAGAGGATTGACACCAGAGAGGCTGTATAGCACACTGAGTTAATGCGGTCTTAGCCTCTCTGGTCTCAACACTCTGTCTGATTTTGGATTTTTTTTTTTTCCCAAAATCAGACTTGACACCAGAGAGGCTGAATACCGCACTGAGTCAATGCGGTCTTAGCCTCTCTGGTCTCAACACTCTGTCTGATTTTGGATTTTTTTTTCCCCAAAATCAGACAGAGTATTGACACCAGAGAGGCTGTATAGCACACTGAGTCAATGCGGTTTTAGCCTCTCTGGTCTCAACACTCTGTCTCATTTTGGATTTTTTTTTTTTCCCCAAAATCAGAGTATTGACACCAGAGAGGCTGAATACCGCACTGAGTCAATGCCTCTCTGGTCTCAACACTGTCTGATTTTGGATTTTTTTTCTTTCTTCCAAAATCAGACAGAGGATTGACACCAGAGAGGCTGAATACCGCACTGAGTCAATGCGGTCTTAGCCTCTCTGGTCTCAACACTCTGTCTGATTTTGGAAAAAATAAAAAAAATCTCCCAAAATCAGACAGAGTATTGACACCAGAGAGGCTGTATAGCACACTGAGTCAATGCGGTCTTAGCCTCTCCGGTCTCAACACTCTGTCTGATTTTGGATTTTTTTTTTCTTCCCAAAATCAGACTTGACACCAGAGTTGGCTGAATACTGCACTGAGTCAATGCGGTCTTAGCCTCTCTGGTCTCAACACTCTGTCTGATTTTGGAAAAAAAAAAAAAATCTCCCCAAATCAGACAGAGTATTGACACCAGAGAGGCTGAATACCGCACTGAGTCAATGCCTCTCTGGTCTCAACACTGTCTGATTTTGTATTTTTTTTCTTTCTTCCAAAATCAGACAGAGGATTGACACCAGAGAGGCTGAATACCGCACTGAGTCAATGCGGTCTTAGCCTCTCTGGTCTCAACACTCTGTCTGATTTTGGAAAAAATAAAAAAAATCTCCCAAAATCAGACAGAGTATTGACACCAGAGAGGCTGTATAGCACACTGAGTCAATGCGGTCTTAGCCTCTCTGGTCTCAACACTCTGTCTGATTTTGGATTTTTTTTTTTTTCTTTCCAAAATCAGAGTATTGACACCAGAGAGGCTGAATACCGCACTGAGTCAATGCGGTCTTAGCCTCTCTGGTCTCAACACTCTGTCTGATTTTGGATTTTTTTTCCCCCAAAATCAGACAGAGTATTGACACCAGAGAGGCTGTATAGCACACTGATTCAATGCAGTTTTAGCCTCTCTGGTGTCAACACTCTATCTGATTTTGAATTTCCCCCCCCCCCCCCCAAAATCAGAGTATTGACACCAGAGAGGCTGAATACCGCACTGAGTCAATGCGGTCTTAGCCTCTCTGGTCTCAACAATCTGTCTGATTTTGGATTTTTTTTTTCTTTCCCAAAATCAGAGTATTGACACCAGAGAGGCTGAATACCGCACTGAGTCAATGCGGTCTTAGCCTCTCTGGTCTCAACACTCTGTCTGATTTTGGATTTTTTTTTTCTTCCCAAAATCAGACTTGACACCAGAGAGGCTGAATAACGCACTGAGTCAATGCGGTCTTAGCCTCTCTGGTTTCAACACTCTGTCTGATTTTGGATTTTTTTTTCCCCAAATCAGACAGAGTATTGACACCAGAGAGGCTGTATAGCACACTGATTCAATGCAGTTTTAGCCTCTCTGGTTTCAACACTCTGTCTGATTTTGGATTTTTTTTCCCAAAATCAGACAGAGTATTGACACCGGAGAGGCTGTATAGCACACTGATTCAATGCAGTTTTAGCCTCTCTGGTGTCAACACTCTGTCTGATTTTGGATTTTTTTTTTTCCCCCCCAAAATCAGAGTATTGACACCAGAGAGGCTGAATACCGCACTGAGTCAATGCGGTCTTAGCCTCTCTGGTCTCAACACTCTGTCTGATTTTGGATTTTTTTTTTCTTTCCCAAAATCAGAGTATTGACACCAGAGAGGCTGAATACCGCACTGAGTCAATGCAGTCTTAGCCTCTCTGGTCTCAACACTCTGTCTGATTTTGGATTTTTTTTTTTTTTTCCCAAAATCAGACTTGACACCAGAGAGGCTGAATACCGCACTGAGTCAATGCGGTCTTAGCCTCTCTGGTCTCAACACTCTGTCTGATTTTGGATTTTTTTTTTCTCCCCAAAATCAGACAGAGTATTGACACCAGAGAGGCTGTATAGCACACTGAGTCAATGCGGTTTTAGCCTCTCTGGTCTCAACACTCTGTCTCATTTTGGATTTTTTTTTCCCAAAATCAGAGTATTGACACCAGAGAGGCTGAATACCGCACTGAGTCAATGCGGTCTTAGGCTCTCTGGTCTCAACACTCTGTCTGATTTTTGATTTTTTTTTTCTTCCCAAAATCAGTCTTGACACCAGAGAGGCTGAATACTGCACTGAGTCAATGCGGTCTTAGCCTCTCTGGTCTCAACACTCTGTCTGATTTTGGAAAAAAAAAAAAAATCTCCCCAAATCAGACAGAGTATTGACACCAGAGAGGCTGAATACCGCACTGAGTCAATGCCTCTCTGGTCTCAACACTGTCTGATTTTGGATTTTTTTTCTTTCTTCCAAAATCAGACAGCGGATTGACACCAGAGAGGCTGAATACCGCACTGAGTCAATGCGGTCTTAGCCTCTCTGGTCTCAACACTCTGTCTGATTTTGGAAAAAATAAAAAAAATCTCCCAAAATCAGACAGAGTATTGACACCAGAGAGGCTGTATAGCACACTGAGTCAATGCGGTCTTAGCCTCTCTGGTCTCAACACTCTGTCTGATTTTGGATTTTTTTTTTCCCCCAAAATCAGACTTGACACCAGAGAGGCTGAATACCGCACTGAGTCAATGCGGTCTTAGCCTCTCTGGTCTCAACACTCTGTCTGATTTTGGATTTTTTTTCCCCCCCAAAATCAGACTTGACACCAGAGAGGCTGAATACCGCACTGAGTCAATGCAGTCTTAGCCTTTCTGGTCTCAACACTCTGTCTGATTTTGGATTTTTTTTTCCCCCCCCAAAATCAGAGTATTGACACCAGAGAGGCTGAATACCGCACTGAGTCAATGCGGTCTTAGCCTCTCTGGTCTCAACACTCTGTCTGATTTTGGATTTTTCCCCCCCCCCCCCCAAAATCAGACAGAGTATTGACACCAGAGAGGCTGTATAGCACACTGAGTCAATGCGGTTTTAGCCTCTCTGGTCTCAACACTCTGTCTCATTTTGGATTTTTTTTTTTTTTTTTTTCCAAAATCAGAGTATTGACACCAGAGAGGCTGAATACCGCACTGAGTCAATGCCTCTCTGGTCTCAACACTGTCTGATTTTGGATTTTTTTTCTTTCTTCCAAAATCAGACAGAGGATTGACACCAGAGAGGCTGAATACCGCACTGAGTCAATGCGGTCTTAGCCTCTCTGGTCTCAACACTCTGTCTGATTTTGGAAAAAATAAAAAAATCTCCCAAAATCAGACAGAGTATTGACACCAGAGAGGCTGTATAGCACACTGAGTCAATGCGGTCTTAGCCTCTCTGGTCTCAACACTCTGTCTGATTTTGGATTTTTTTTTCTTCCCAAAATCAGACTTGACACCAGAGTTGGCTGAATACTGCACTGAGTCAATGCGGTCTTAGCCTCTCTGGTCTCAACACTCTGTCTGATTTTGGAAAAAAAAAAAAAAATCTCCCCAAATCAGACAGAGTATTGACACCAGAGAGGCTGAATACCGCACTGAGTCAATGCCTCTCTGGTCTCAACACTGTCTGATTTTGGATTTTTTTTCTTTCTTCCAAAATCAGACAGAGGATTGACACCAGAGAGGCTGAATACCGCACGGAGTCAATGCGGTCTTAGCCTCTCTGGTCTCAACACTCTGTCTGATTTTGGAAAAAATAAAAAAAATCTCCCAAAATCAGACAGAGTATTGACACCAGAGAGGCTGTATAGCACACTGAGTCAATGCGGTCTTAGCCTCTCTGGTCTCAACACTCTGTCTGATTTTGGATTTTTTTTTTTTTTTCCAAAATCAGACTTGACACCAGAGAGGCTGAATACCGCACTGAGTCAATGCGGTCTTAGCCTCTCTGGTCTCAACACTCTGTCTGATTTTGGATTTTTTTTTCTCCCAAAATCAGACAGAGTATTGACACCAGAGAGGCTGTATAGCACACTGAGTCAATGCGGTCTTAGCCTCTCTGGTCTCAACACTCTGTCTGATTTTGGATTTTTTTTTTCTTTCCCAAAATCAGACTTGACACCAGAGAGGCTGAATACCGCACTGAGTCAATGCGGTCTTAGCCTCTCTGGTCTCAACACTCTGTCTGATTTTGGATTTTTTTTTTTCCCAAAATCAGACTTGACACCAGAGAGGCTGAATACCGCACTGAGTCAATGCGGTCTTAGCCTCTCTGGTCTCAACACTCTGTCTGATTTTGGATTTTTTTTTTTTTTTCCAAAATCAGACTTGACACCAGAGAGGCTGAATACCGCACTGAGTCAATGCGGTCTTAGCCTCTCTGGTCTCAACACTCTGTCTGATTTTGGAAAAAATAAAAAAAATCTCCCAAAATCAGACAGAGTATTGACACCAGAGAGGCTGTATAGCACACTGAGTCAATGCGGTCTTAGCCTCTCTGGTCTCAACACTCTGTCTGATTTTGGATTTTTTTTCCCCCCCAAAATCAGACTTGACACCAGAGAGGCTGAATACCGCACTGAGTCAATGCGGTCTTAGCCTCTCTGGTCTCAACACTCTGTCTGATTTTGGATTTTTTTTTCCCCCCAAAATCAGACTTGACACCAGAGAGGCTGAATACCGCACTGAGTCAATGCAGTCTTAGCCTTTCTGGTCTCAACACTCTGTCTGATTTTGGATTTTTTTTCCCCCCCCCAAAATCAGAGTATTGACACCAGAGAGGCTGAATACCGCACTGAGTCAATGCGGTCTTAGCCTCTCTGGTCTCAACACTCTGTCTGATTTTGGATTTCCCCCCCCCCCCCCCAAAATCAGACAGAGTATTGACACCAGAGAGGCTGTATAGCACACTGAGTCAATGCGGTTTTAGCCTCTCTGGTCTCAACACTCTGTCTCATTTTGGATTTTTTTTTTTTTTTTTTTCCAAAATCAGAGTATTGACACCAGAGAGGCTGAATACCGCACTGAGTCAATGCCTCTCTGGTCTCAACACTGTCTGATTTTGGATTTTTTTTCTTTCTTCCAAAATCAGACAGAGGATTGACACCAGAGAGGCTGAATACCGCACTGAGTCAATGCGGTCTTAGCCTCTCTGGTCTCAACACTCTGTCTGATTTTGGAAAAAATAAAAAAATCTCCCAAAATCAGACAGAGTATTGACACCAGAGAGGCTGTATAGCACACTGAGTCAATGCGGTCTTAGCCTCTCTGGTCTCAACACTCTGTCTGATTTTGGATTTTTTTTTCTTCCCAAAATCAGACTTGACACCAGAGTTGGCTGAATACTGCACTGAGTCAATGCGGTCTTAGCCTCTCTGGTCTCAACACTCTGTCTGATTTTGGAAAAAAAAAAAAAAATCTCCCCAAATCAGACAGAGTATTGACACCAGAGAGGCTGAATACCGCACTGAGTCAATGCCTCTCTGGTCTCAACACTGTCTGATTTTGGATTTTTTTTCTTTCTTCCAAAATCAGACAGAGGATTGACACCAGAGAGGCTGAATACCGCACGGAGTCAATGCGGTCTTAGCCTCTCTGGTCTCAACACTCTGTCTGATTTTGGAAAAAATAAAAAAAATCTCCCAAAATCAGACAGAGTATTGACACCAGAGAGGCTGTATAGCACACTGAGTCAATGCGGTCTTAGCCTCTCTGGTCTCAACACTCTGTCTGATTTTGGATTTTTTTTCCCCCCAAAATCAGAGTATTGACACCAGAGAGGCTGAATACCGCACTGAGTCAATGCGGTCTTAGGCTCTCTGGTCTCAACACTCTGTCTGATTTTTGATTTTTTTTTTCTTCCCAAAATCAGTCTTGACACCAGAGAGGCTGAATACTGCACTGAGTCAATGCGGTCTTAGCCTCTCTGGTCTCAACACTCTGTCTGATTTTGGAAAAAAAAAAAAAATCTCCCCAAATCAGACAGAGTATTGACACCAGAGAGGCTGAATACCGCACTGAGTCAATGCCTCTCTGGTCTCAACACTGTCTGATTTTGGATTTTTTTTCTTTCTTCCAAAATCAGACAGAGGATTGACACCAGAGAGGCTGAATACCGCACGAGTCAATGCGGTCTTAGCCTCTCTGGTCTCAACACTCTGTCTGATTTTGGAAAAAATAAAAAAAATCTCCCAAATTCAGAGAGAGTATTGACACCAGAGAGGCTGTATAGCACACTGAGTCAATGCAGTCTTAGCCTCTCTGGTCTCAACACTCTGTCTGATTTTGGATTTTTTTTTTCTTCCCAAAATCAGACTTGACACCAGAGAGGCTGAATACCGCACTGAGTCAATGCAGTCTTAGCCTCTCTGGTCTCAACACTCTGTCTGATTTTGGATTTTTTTTTTCCCAAAATCAGACAGAGTATTGACACCAGAGAGGCTGTATAGCACACTGATTCAATGCAGTTTTGGCCTCTCTGGTGTCAACACTGTCTGATTTTGGATTTTTTTTCCCCCCCCCAAAATCAGAGTATTGACACCAGAGAGGCTGAATACCGCACTGAGTCAATGCGGTCTTAGCCTCTCTGGTCTCAACAATCTGTCTGATTTTGGATTTTTTTTTTCTTTCCCAAAATCAGAGTATTGACACCAGAGAGGCTGAATACCGCACTGAGTCAATGCGGTCTTAGCCTCTCTGGTCTCAACACTCTGTCTGATTTTGGATTTTTTTTTCTTCCCAAAATCAGACTTGACACCAGAGAGGCTGAATACCGCACTGAGTCAATGAGGTCTTAGCCTCTCTGGTCTCAACACTCTGTCTGATTTTGGATTTTTTTTCGCCCAAAATCAGACAGAGTATTGACACCAAAGAGGCTGTATAGCACACTGATTCAATGCAGTTTTAGCCTCTCTGGTGTCAACACTCTGTCTGATTTTGGATTTTTTTTTTCCCCCCCCAAAATCAGAGTATTGACACCAGAGAGGCTGAATACCGCACTGAGTCAATGCGGTCTTAGCCTCTCTGGTCTCAACACTCTGTCTCATTTTGATTTTTTTTTTCTTCCCAAAATCAGTCTTGACACCAGAGAGGCTGAATACCGCACTGAGTCAATGCCTCTCTGGTCTCAACACTGTCTGATTTTTTTTTTTTTTCTTTCTTCCAAAATCAGACAGAGGATTGACACCAGAGAGGCTGAATACCGCACTGAGTCAATGCGGTCTTAGCCTCTCTGGTCTCAACACTCTGTCTGATTTTGGAAAAAATAAAAAAAATCTTCCAAATTCAGACAGAGTATTGACACCAGAGAGGCTGTATAGCACACTGAGTCAATGCAGTCTTAGCCTCTCTGGTCTCAACACTCTGTCTGATTTTGGATTTTTTTTCCCCAAAATCAGACAGAGTATTGACACCAGAGAGGCTGTATAGCACACTGATTCAATGCAGTTTTAGCCTCTCTGGTGTCAACACTCTGTCTGATTTTGGATTTTTTTTCCCCCCCCCCAAAATCAGAGTATTGACACCAGAGAGGCTGAATACCGCACTGAGTCAATGCGGTCTTAGCCTCTCTGGTCTCAACAATCTGTCTGATTTTGGATTTTTTTTTTCTTTCCCAAAATCAGAGTATTGACACCAGAGAGGCTGAATACCGCACTGAGTCAATGCGGTCTTAGCCTCTCTGGTCTCAACACTCTGTCTGATTTTGGATTTTTTTTTTTCTCCCAAAATCAGACTTGACACCAGAGAGGCTGAATACCGCACTGAGTCAATGCGGTCTTAGCCTCTCTGGTTTCAACACTCTGTCTGATTTTGGATTTTTTTTCCCCAAAATCAGACAGAGTATTGACACCAGAGAGGCTGTATAGCACACTGATTCAATGCAGTTTTAGCCTCTCTGGTTTCAACACTCTGTCTGATTTTGGATTTTTTTTTCCCCCCCCAAAATCAGAGTATTGACACCAGAGAGGCTGAATACCGCACTGAGTCAATGCGGTCTTAGCCTCTCTGGTCTCAACACTCTGTCTGATTTTGGATTTTCCCCCCCCCCCCAAAATCAGACAGAGTATTGACACCAGAGAGGCTGTATAGCACACTGAGTCAATGCAGTTTTAGCCTCTCTGGTCTCAACACTCTGTCTCATTTTGGATTTTTTTTTTTTTTTTTTTCCAAAATCAGAGTATTGACACCAGAGAGGCTGAATACCGCACTGAGTCAATGCCTCTCTGGTCTCAACACTGTCTGATTTTGGATTTTTTTTCTTTCTTCCAAAATCAGACAGAGGATTGACACCAGAGAGGCTGAATACCGCACTGAGTCAATGCGGTCTTAGCCTCTCTGGTCTCAACACTCTGTCTGATTTTGGAAAAAATAAAAAAATCTCCCAAAATCAGACAGAGTATTGACACCAGAGAGGCTGTATAGCACACTGAGTCAATGCGGTCTTAGCCTCTCTGGTCTCAACACTCTGTCTGATTTTGGATTTTTTTTTCTTCCCAAAATCAGACTTGACACCAGAGTTGGCTGAATACTGCACTGAGTCAATGCGGTCTTAGCCTCTCTGGTCTCAACACTCTGTCTGATTTTGGAAAAAAAAAAAAAAATCTCCCCAAATCAGACAGAGTATTGACACCAGAGAGGCTGAATACCGCACTGAGTCAATGCCTCTCTGGTCTCAACACTCTGTCTGATTTTGGATTTTTTTTTTTTTTTCCAAAATCAGACTTGACACCAGAGAGGCTGAATACCGCACTGAGTCAATGCGGTCTTAGCCTCTCTGGTCTCAACACTCTGTCTGATTTTGGATTTTTTTTTCTCCCAAAATCAGACAGAGTATTGACACCAGAGAGGCTGTATAGCACACTGAGTCAATGCGGTCTTAGCCTCTCTGGTCTCAACACTCTGTCTGATTTTGGATTTTTTTTTTCTTTCCCAAAATCAGACTTGACACCAGAGAGGCTGAATACCGCACTGAGTCAATGCGGTCTTAGCCTCTCTGGTCTCAACACTCTGTCTGATTTTGGATTTTTTTTTTTCCCAAAATCAGACTTGACACCAGAGAGGCTGAATACCGCACTGAGTCAATGCGGTCTTAGCCTCTCTGGTCTCAACACTCTGTCTGATTTTGGATTTTTTTTTTTTTTTCCAAAATCAGACTTGACACCAGAGAGGCTGAATACCGCACTGAGTCAATGCGGTCTTAGCCTCTCTGGTCTCAACACTCTGTCTGATTTTGGAAAAAATAAAAAAAATCTCCCAAAATCAGACAGAGTATTGACACCAGAGAGGCTGTATAGCACACTGAGTCAATGCGGTCTTAGCCTCTCTGGTCTCAACACTCTGTCTGATTTTGGATTTTTTT
Organism: Poromitra crassiceps; assembly: GCF_964638095.1. Taxonomy (NCBI): domain Eukaryota; kingdom Metazoa; phylum Chordata; class Actinopteri; order Beryciformes; family Melamphaidae; genus Poromitra; species Poromitra crassiceps. The sequence goes on along the minus strand of NW_028151923.1, from coordinate 100,815 downwards.
TTCCCCCCAAAATCAGACTTGACACCAGAGAGGCTGAATACCGCACTGAGTCAATGCGGTCTTAGCCTCTCTGGTCTCAACACTCTGTCTGATTTTGGATTTTTTTTCCCCCCCAAAATCAGACTTGACACCAGAGAGGCTGAATACCGCACTGAGTCAATGCAGTCTTAGCCTTTGTCTCAACACTCTGTCTGATTTTGGATTTTCCCCCCCCCCCCCAAAATCAGAGTATTGACACCAGAGAGGCTGAATACCGCACTGAGTCAATGCGGTCTTAGCCTCTCTGGTCTCAACACTCTGTCTGATTTTGGATTTCCCCCCCCCCCCCCCAAAATCAGACAGAGTATTGACACCAGAGAGGCTGTATAGCACACTGAGTCAATGCGGTTTTAGCCTCTCTGGTCTCAACACTCTGTCTCATTTTGGATTTTTTTTTTTTTTTTTTTCCAAAATCAGAGTATTGACACCAGAGAGGCTGAATACCGCACTGAGTCAATGCCTCTCTGGTCTCAACACTGTCTGATTTTGGATTTTTTTTCTTTCTTCCAAAATCAGACAGAGGATTGACACCAGAGAGGCTGAATACCGCACTGAGTCAATGCGGTCTTAGCCTCTCTGGTCTCAACACTCTGTCTGATTTTGGAAAAAATAAAAAAATCTCCCAAAATCAGACAGAGTATTGACACCAGAGAGGCTGTATAGCACACTGAGTCAATGCGGTCTTAGCCTCTCTGGTCTCAACACTCTGTCTGATTTTGGATTTTTTTTTCTTCCCAAAATCAGACTTGACACCAGAGTTGGCTGAATACTGCACTGAGTCAATGCGGTCTTAGCCTCTCTGGTCTCAACACTCTGTCTGATTTTGGAAAAAAAAAAAAAAATCTCCCCAAATCAGACAGAGTATTGACACCAGAGAGGCTGAATACCGCACTGAGTCAATGCCTCTCTGGTCTCAACACTGTCTGATTTTGGATTTTTTTTCTTTCTTCCAAAATCAGACAGAGGATTGACACCAGAGAGGCTGAATACCGCACGGAGTCAATGCGGTCTTAGCCTCTCTGGTCTCAACACTCTGTCTGATTTTGGAAAAAATAAAAAAAATCTCCCAAAATCAGACAGAGTATTGACACCAGAGAGGCTGTATAGCACACTGAGTCAATGCGGTCTTAGCCTCTCTGGTCTCAACACTCTGTCTGATTTTGGATTTTTTTTTCTCCCAAAATCAGAGTATTGACACCAGAGAGGCTGAATACCGCACTGAGTCAATGCGGTCTTAGGCTCTCTGGTCTCAACACTCTGTCTGATTTTTGATTTTTTTTTTCTTCCCAAAATCAGTCTTGACACCAGAGAGGCTGAATACTGCACTGAGTCAATGCGGTCTTAGCCTCTCTGGTCTCAACACTCTGTCTGATTTTGGAAAAAAAAAAAAAATCTCCCCAAATCAGACAGAGTATTGACACCAGAGAGGCTGAATACCGCACTGAGTCAATGCCTCTCTGGTCTCAACACTGTCTGATTTTGGATTTTTTTTCTTTCTTCCAAAATCAGACAGAGGATTGACACCAGAGAGGCTGAATACCGCACGAGTCAATGCGGTCTTAGCCTCTCTGGTCTCAACACTCTGTCTGATTTTGGAAAAAATAAAAAAAATCTCCCAAATTCAGAGAGAGTATTGACACCAGAGAGGCTGTATAGCACACTGAGTCAATGCAGTCTTAGCCTCTCTGGTCTCAACACTCTGTCTGATTTTGGATTTTTTTTTTCTTCCCAAAATCAGACTTGACACCAGAGAGGCTGAATACCGCACTGAGTCAATGCGGTCTTAGCCTCTCTGGTCTCAACACTCTGTCTGATTTTGGATTTTTTTTTTCCCAAAATCAGACAGAGTATTGACACCAGAGAGGCTGTATAGCACACTGATTCAATGCAGTTTTGGCCTCTCTGGTGTCAACACTGTCTGATTTTGGATTTTTTTTTTCCCCCCCAAAATCAGAGTATTGACACCAGAGAGGCTGAATACCGCACTGAGTCAATGCGGTCTTAGCCTCTCTGGTCTCAACAATCTGTCTGATTTTGGATTTTTTTTTCTTTCCCAAAATCAGAGTATTGACACCAGAGAGGCTGAATACCGCACTGAGTCAATGCGGTCTTAGCCTCTCTGGTCTCAACACTCTGTCTGATTTTGGATTTTTTTTTCTTCCCAAAATCAGACTTGACACCAGAGAGGCTGAATACCGCACTGAGTCAATGAGGTCTTAGCCTCTCTGGTCTCAACACTCTGTCTGATTTTGGATTTTTTTTCCCCCAAAATCAGACAGAGTATTGACACCAAAGAGGCTGTATAGCACACTGATTCAATGCAGTTTTAGCCTCTCTGGTGTCAACACTCTGTCTGATTTTGGATTTTTTTTTTTCCCCCCCAAAATCAGAGTATTGACACCAGAGAGGCTGAATACCGCACTGAGTCAATGCGGTCTTAGCCTCTCTGGTCTCAACACTCTGTCTCATTTTGGATTTTTTTTTTCCCCCAAAATCAGAGTATTGACACCAGAGAGGCTGAATACCGCACTGAGTCAATGCGGTCTGAGGCTCTCTGGTCTCAACACTCTGTCTGATTTTTGATTTTTTTTTTCTTCCCAAAATCAGTCTTGACACCAGAGAGGCTGAATACCGCACTGAGTCAATGCCTCTCTGGTCTCAACACTGTCTGATTTTGTTTTTTTTTTCTTTCTTCCAAAATCAGACAGAGGATTGACACCAGAGAGGCTGAATACCGCACTGAGTCAATGCGGTCTTAGCCTCTCTGGTCTCAACACTCTGTCTGATTTTGGAAAAAATAAAAAAAATCTTCCAAATTCAGACAGAGTATTGACACCAGAGAGGCTGTATAGCACACTGAGTCAATGCAGTCTTAGCCTCTCTGGTCTCAACACTCTGTCTGATTTTGGATTTTTTTTCCCCCAAAATCAGACAGAGTATTGACACCAGAGAGGCTGTATAGCACACTGATTCAATGCAGTTTTAGCCTCTCTGGTGTCAACACTCTGTCTGATTTTGGATTTTTTTTTTCCCCCCCCAAAATCAGAGTATTGACACCAGAGAGGCTGAATACCGCACTGAGTCAATGCGGTCTTAGCCTCTCTGGTCTCAACAATCTGTCTGATTTTGGATTTTTTTTTTCTTTCCCAAAATCAGAGTATTGACACCAGAGAGGCTGAATACCGCACTGAGTCAATGCGGTCTTAGCCTCTCTGGTCTCAACACTCTGTCTGATTTTGGATTTTTTTTTTTCTCCCAAAATCAGACTTGACACCAGAGAGGCTGAATACCGCACTGAGTCAATGCGGTCTTAGCCTCTCTGGTTTCAACACTCTGTCTGATTTTGGATTTTTTTTCCCCAAAATCAGACAGAGTATTGACACCAGAGAGGCTGTATAGCACACTGATTCAATGCAGTTTTAGCCTCTCTGGTTTCAACACTCTGTCTGATTTTGGATTTTTTTTCCCCCCCCCAAAATCAGAGTATTGACACCAGAGAGGCTGAATACCGCACTGAGTCAATGCGGTCTTAGCCTCTCTGGTCTCAACACTCTGTCTGATTTTGGATTTTTCCCCCCCCCCCCAAAATCAGACAGAGTATTGACACCAGAGAGGCTGTATAGCACACTGAGTCAATGCAGTTTTAGCCTCTCTGGTCTCAACACTCTGTCTCATTTTGGATTTTTTTTTTTTTTTTTTTCCAAAATCAGTGTATTGACACCAGAGAGGCTGAATACCGCACTGAGTCAATGCCTCTCTGGTCTCAACACTGTCTGATTTTGGATTTTTTTTCTTTCTTCCAAAATCAGACAGAGGATTGACACCAGAGAGGCTGAATACCGCACTGAGTCAATGCGGTCTTAGCCTCTCTGGTCTCAACACTCTGTCTGATTTTGGAAAAAATAAAAAAATCTCCCAAAATCAGACAGAGTATTGACACCAGAGAGGCTGTATAGCACACTGAGTCAATGCGGTCTTAGCCTCTCTGGTCTCAACACTCTGTCTGATTTTGGATTTTTTTTTCTTCCCAAAATCAGACTTGACACCAGAGTTGGCTGAATACTGCACTGAGTCAATGCGGTCTTAGCCTCTCTGGTCTCAACACTCTGTCTGATTTTGGAAAAAAAAAAAAAAATCTCCCCAAATCAGACAGAGTATTGACACCAGAGAGGCTGAATACCGCACTGAGTCAATGCCTCTCTGGTCTCAACACTGTCTGATTTTGGATTTTTTTTCTTTCTTCCAAAATCAGACAGAGGATTGACACCAGAGAGGCTGAATACCGCACGGAGTCAATGCGGTCTTAGCCTCTCTGGTCTCAACACTCTGTCTGATTTTGGAAAAAATAAAAAAAATCTCCCAAAATCAGACAGAGTATTGACACCAGAGAGGCTGTATAGCACACTGAGTCAATGCGGTCTTAGCCTCTCTGGTCTCAACACTCTGTCTGATTTTGGATTTTTTTTTTTTTTTCCAAAATCAGACTTGACACCAGAGAGGCTGAATACCGCACTGAGTCAATGCGGTCTTAGCCTCTCTGGTCTCAACACTCTGTCTCATTTTGGATTTTTTTTTTTTTTTTTTTCCAAAATCAGAGTATTGACACCAGAGAGGCTGAATACCGCACTGAGTCAATGCCTCTCTGGTCTCAACACTGTCTGATTTTGGATTTTTTTTCTTTCTTCCAAAATCAGACAGAGGATTGACACCAGAGAGGCTGAATACCGCACTGAGTCAATGCGGTCTTAGCCTCTCTGGTCTCAACACTCTGTCTGATTTTGGAAAAAATAAAAAAATCTCCCAAAATCAGACAGAGTATTGACACCAGAGAGGCTGTATAGCACACTGAGTCAATGCGGTCTTAGCCTCTCTGGTCTCAACACTCTGTCTGATTTTGGATTTTTTTTTCTTCCCAAAATCAGACTTGACACCAGAGAGGCTGAATACCGCACTGAGTCAATGAGGTCTTAGCCTCTCTGGTCTCAACACTCTGTCTGATTTTGGATTTTTTTTCCCCCAAAATCAGACAGAGTATTGACACCAAAGAGGCTGTATAGCACACTGATTCAATGCAGTTTTAGCCTCTCTGGTGTCAACACTCTGTCTGATTTTGGATTTTTTTTTTCCCCCCCCAAAATCAGAGTATTGACACCAGAGAGGCTGAATACTGCACTGAGTCAATGCGGTCTTAGCCTCTCTGGTCTCAACACTCTGTCTCATTTTGGATTTTTTTTTTCCCCCAAAATCAGAGTATTGACACCAGAGAGGCTGAATACCGCACTGAGTCAATGCGGTCTGAGGCTCTCTGGTCTCAACACTCTGTCTGATTTTTGATTTTTTTTTTCTTCCCAAAATCAGTCTTGACACCAGAGAGGCTGAATACCGCACTGAGTCAATGCCTCTCTGGTCTCAACACTGTCTGATTTTGTTTTTTTTTTCTTTCTTCCAAAATCAGACAGAGGATTGACACCAGAGAGGCTGAATACCGCACTGAGTCAATGCGGTCTTAGCCTCTCTGGTCTCAACACTCTGTCTGATTTTGGAAAAAATAAAAAAAATCTTCCAAATTCAGACAGAGTATTGACACCAGAGAGGCTGTATAGCACACTGAGTCAATGCAGTCTTAGCCTCTCTGGTCTCAACACTCTGTCTGATTTTGGATTTTTTTTCCCCCAAAATCAGACAGAGTATTGACACCAGAGAGGCTGTATAGCACACTGATTCAATGCAGTTTTAGCCTCTCTGGTGTCAACACTCTGTCTGATTTTGGATTTTTTTTTTCCCCCCCCAAAATCAGAGTATTGACACCAGAGAGGCTGAATACCGCACTGAGTCAATGCCTCTCTGGTCTCAACACTGTCTGATTTTGGATTTTTTTTCTTTCTTCCAAAATCAGACAGAGGATTGACACCAGAGAGGCTGAATACCGCACTGAGTCAATGCGGTCTTAGCCTCTCTGGTCTCAACACTCTGTCTGATTTTGGAAAAAATAAAAAAATCTCCCAAAATCAGACAGAGTATTGACACCAGAGAGGCTGTATAGCACACTGAGTCAATGCGGTCTTAGCCTCTCTGGTCTCAACACTCTGTCTGATTTTGGATTTTTTTTTCTTCCCAAAATCAGACTTGACACCAGAGAGGCTGAATACCGCACTGAGTCAATGAGGTCTTAGCCTCTCTGGTCTCAACACTCTGTCTGATTTTGGATTTTTTTTCCCCCAAAATCAGACAGAGTATTGACACCAAAGAGGCTGTATAGCACACTGATTCAATGCAGTTTTAGCCTCTCTGGTGTCAACACTCTGTCTGATTTTGGATTTTTTTTTTCCCCCCCCAAAATCAGAGTATTGACACCAGAGAGGCTGAATACTGCACTGAGTCAATGCGGTCTTAGCCTCTCTGGTCTCAACACTCTGTCTCATTTTGGATTTTTTTTTTCCCCCAAAATCAGAGTATTGACACCAGAGAGGCTGAATACCGCACTGAGTCAATGCGGTCTGAGGCTCTCTGGTCTCAACACTCTGTCTGATTTTTGATTTTTTTTTTCTTCCCAAAATCAGTCTTGACACCAGAGAGGCTGAATACCGCACTGAGTCAATGCCTCTCTGGTCTCAACACTGTCTGATTTTGTTTTTTTTTTCTTTCTTCCAAAATCAGACAGAGGATTGACACCAGAGAGGCTGAATACCGCACTGAGTCAATGCGGTCTTAGCCTCTCTGGTCTCAACACTCTGTCTGATTTTGGAAAAAATAAAAAAAATCTTCCAAATTCAGACAGAGTATTGACACCAGAGAGGCTGTATAGCACACTGAGTCAATGCAGTCTTAGCCTCTCTGGTCTCAACACTCTGTCTGATTTTGGATTTTTTTTCCCCAAAATCAGACAGAGTATTGACACCAGAGAGGCTGTATAGCACACTGATTCAATGCAGTTTTAGCCTCTCTGGTGTCAACACTCTGTCTGATTTTGGATTTTTTTTTCCCCCCCCCAAAATCAGAGTATTGACACCAGCGAGGCTGAATACCGCACTGAGTCAATGCGGTCTTAGCCTCTCTGGTCTCAACAATCTGTCTGATTTTGGATTTTTTTTTTCTTTCCCAAAATCAGAGTATTGACACCAGAGAGGCTGAATACCGCACTGAGTCAATGCGGTCTTAGCCTCTCTGGTCTCAACACTCTGTCTGATTTTGGATTTTTTTTTTTCTCCCAAAATCAGACTTGACACCAGAGAGGCTGAATACCGCACTGAGTCAATGCGGTCTTAGCCTCTCTGGTTTCAACACTCTGTCTGATTTTGGATTTTTTTTTCCCAAAATCAGACAGAGTATTGACACCAGAGAGGCTGTATAGCACACTGATTCAATGCAGTTTTAGCCTCTCTGGTTTCAACACTCTGTCTGATTTTGGATTTTTTTTTCCCCCCCCAAAATCAGAGTATTGACACCAGAGAGGCTGAATACCGCACTGAGTCAATGCGGTCTTAGCCTCTCTGCTCTCAACACTCTGTCTGATTTTGGATTTTTCCCCCCCCCCCCCCAAAATCAGACAGAGTATTGACACCAGAGAGGCTGTATAGCACACTGAGTCAATGCAGTTTTAGCCTCTCTGGTCTCAACACTCTGTCTCATTTTGGATTTTTTTTTTTTTTTTTTTCCAAAATCAGAGTATTGACACCAGAGAGGCTGAATACCGCACTGAGTCAATGCCTCTCTGGTCTCAACACTGTCTGATTTTGGATTTTTTTTCTTTCTTCCAAAATCAGACAGAGGATTGACACCAGAGAGGCTGAATACCGCACTGAGTCAATGCGGTCTTAGCCTCTCTGGTCTCAACACTCTGTCTGATTTTGGAAAAAATAAAAAAATCTCCCAAAATCAGACAGAGTATTGACACCAGAGAGGCTGTATAGCACACTGAGTCAATGCGGTCTTAGCCTCTCTGGTCTCAACACTCTGTCTGATTTTGGATTTTTTTTTCTTCCCAAAATCAGACTTGACACCAGAGTTGGCTGAATACTGCACTGAGTCAATGTGGTCTTAGCCTCTCTGGTCTCAACACTCTGTCTGATTTTGGAAAAAAAAAAAAAAATCTCCCCAAATCAGACAGAGTATTGACACCAGAGAGGCTGAATACCGCACTGAGTCAATGCCTCTCTGGTCTCAACACTCTGTCTGATTTTGGATTTTTTTTTTTTTTTCCAAAATCAGACTTGACACCAGAGAGGCTGAATACCGCACTGAGTCAATGCGGTCTTAGCCTCTCTGGTCTCAACACTCTGTCTGATTTTGGATTTTTTTTTCTCCCAAAATCAGACAGAGTATTGACACCAGAGAGGCTGTATAGCACACTGAGTCAATGCGGTCTTAGCCTCTCTGGTCTCAACACTCTGTCTGATTTTGGATTTTTTTTTTCTTTCCCAAAATCAGACTTGACACCAGAGAGGCTGAATACCGCACTGAGTCAATGCGGTCTTAGCCTCTCTGGTCTCAACACTCTGTCTGATTTTGGATTTTTTTTTTCCCCAAAATCAGACTTGACACCAGAGAGGCTGAATACCGCACTGAGTCAATGCGGTCTTAGCCTCTCTGGTCTCAACACTCTGTCTGATTTTTGATTTTTTTTTTTTTTTCCAAAATCAGACTTGACACCAGAGAGGCTGAATACCGCACTGAGTCAATGCGGTCTTAGCCTCTCTGGTCTCAACACTCTGTCTGATTTTGGAAAAAATAAAAAAAATCTCCCAAAATCAGACAGAGTATTGACACCAGAGAGGCTGTATAGCACACTGAGTCAATGCGGTCTTAGCCTCTCTGGTCTCAACACTCTGTCTGATTTTGGATTTTTTTTTTCCCCCAAAATCAGACTTGACACCAGAGAGGCTGAATACCGCACTGAGTCAATGCGGTCTTAGCCTCTCTGGTCTCAACACTCTGTCTGATTTTGGATTTTTTTTCCCCCCCAAAATCAGACTTGACACCAGAGAGGCTGAATACCGCACTGAGTCAATGCAGTCTTAGCCTTTGTCTCAACACTCTGTCTGATTTTGGATTTTTTTCCCCCCCCCCAAAATCAGAGTATTGACACCAGAGAGGCTGAATACCGCACTGAGTCAATGCGGTCTTAGCCTCTCTGGTCTCAACACTCTGTCTGATTTTGGATTTCCCCCCCCCCCCCCAAAATCAGACAGAGTATTGACACCAGAGAGGCTGTATAGCACACTGAGTCAATGCGGTTTTAGCCTCTCTGGTCTCAACACTCTGTCTCATTTTGGATTTTTTTTTTTTTTTTTTTCCAAAATCAGAGTATTGACACCAGAGAGGCTGAATACCGCACTGAGTCAATGCCTCTCTGGTCTCAACACTGTCTGATTTTGGATTTTTTTTCTTTCTTCCAAAATCAGACAGAGGATTGACACCAGAGAGGCTGAATACCGCACTGAGTCAATGCGGTCTTAGCCTCTCTGGTCTCAACACTCTGTCTGATTTTGGAAAAAATAAAAAAATCTCCCAAAATCAGACAGAGTATTGACACCAGAGAGGCTGTATAGCACACTGAGTCAATGCGGTCTTAGCCTCTCTGGTCTCAACACTCTGTCTGATTTTGGATTTTTTTTTCTTCCCAAAATCAGACTTGACACCAGAGTTGGCTGAATACTGCACTGAGTCAATGCGGTCTTAGCCTCTCTGGTCTCAACACTCTGTCTGATTTTGGAAAAAAAAAAAAAAATCTCCCCAAATCAGACAGAGTATTGACACCAGAGAGGCTGAATACCGCACTGAGTCAATGCCTCTCTGGTCTCAACACTGTCTGATTTTGGATTTTTTTTCTTTCTTCCAAAATCAGACAGAGGATTGACACCAGAGAGGCTGAATACCGCACGGAGTCAATGCGGTCTTAGCCTCTCTGGTCTCAACACTCTGTCTGATTTTGGAAAAAATAAAAAAAATCTCCCAAAATCAGACAGAGTATTGACACCAGAGAGGCTGTATAGCACACTGAGTCAATGCGGTCTTAGCCTCTCTGGTCTCAACACTCTGTCTGATTTTGGATTTTTTTTTCCCCCAAAATCAGAGTATTGACACCAGAGAGGCTGAATACCGCACTGAGTCAATGCGGTCTTAGGCTCTCTGGTCTCAACACTCTGTCTGATTTTTGATTTTTTTTTTCTTCCCAAAATCAGTCTTGACACCAGAGAGGCTGAATACTGCACTGAGTCAATGCGGTCTTAGCCTCTCTGGTCTCAACACTCTGTCTGATTTTGGAAAAAAAAAAAAAATCTCCCCAAATCAGACAGAGTATTGACACCAGAGAGGCTGAATACCGCACTGAGTCAATGCCTCTCTGGTCTCAACACTGTCTGATTTTGGATTTTTTTTCTTTCTTCCAAAATCAGACAGAGGATTGACACCAGAGAGGCTGAATACCGCACGAGTCAATGCGGTCTTAGCCTCTCTGGTCTCAACACTCTGTCTGATTTTGGAAAAAATAAAAAAAATCTCCCAAATTCAGAGAGAGTATTGACACCAGAGAGGCTGTATAGCACACTGAGTCAATGCAGTCTTAGCCTCTCTGGTCTCAACACTCTGTCTGATTTTGGATTTTTTTTTTCTTCCCAAAATCAGACTTGGCACCAGAGAGGCTGAATACCGCACTGAGTCAATGCGGTCTTAGCCTCTCTGGTCTCAACACTCTGTCTGATTTTGGATTTTTTTTTTCCCAAAATCAGACAGAGTATTGACACCAGAGAGGCTGTATAGCACACTGATTCAATGCAGTTTTGGCCTCTCTGGTGTCAACACTGTCTGATTTTGGATTTTTTTTTTCCCCCCCAAAATCAGAGTATTGACACCAGAGAGGCTGAATACCGCACTGAGTCAATGCGGTCTTAGCCTCTCTGGTCTCAACAATCTGTCTGATTTTGGATTTTTTTTTCTTTCCCAAAATCAGAGTATTGACACCAGAGAGGCTGAATACCGCACTGAGTCAATGCGGTCTTAGCCTCTCTGGTCTCAACACTCTGTCTGATTTTGGATTTTTTTTTCTTCCCAAAATCAGACTTGACACCAGAGAGGCTGAATACCGCACTGAGTCAATGAGGTCTTAGCCTCTCTGGTCTCAACACTCTGTCTGATTTTGGATTTTTTTCCCCCCAAAATCAGACAGAGTATTGACACCAAAGAGGCTGTATAGCACACTGATTCAATGCAGTTTTAGCCTCTCTGGTGTCAACACTCTGTCTGATTTTGGATTTTTTTTTTTCCCCCCATAAAAATCAGAGTATTGACACCAGAGAGGCTGAATACCGCACTGAGTCAATGCGGTCTTAGCCTCTCTGGTCTCAACACTCTGTCTCATTTTGGATTTTTTTTTTCCCCCAAAATCAGAGTATTGACACCAGAGAGGCTGAATACCGCACTGAGTCAATGCGGTCTGAGGCTCTCTGGTCTCAACACTCTGTCTGATTTTTGATTTTTTTTTTCTTCCCAAAATCAGTCTTGACACCAGAGAGGCTGAATACCGCACTGAGTCAATGCCTCTCTGGTCTCAACACTGTCTGATTTTTTTTTTTTTTCTTTCTTCCAAAATCAGACAGAGGATTGACACCAGAGAGGCTGAATACCGCACTGAGTCAATGCGGTCTTAGCCTCTCTGGTCTCAACACTCTGTCTGATTTTGGAAAAAATAAAAAAAATCTTCCAAATTCAGACAGAGTATTGACACCAGAGAGGCTGTATAGCACACTGAGTCAATGCAGTCTTAGCCTCTCTGGTCTCAACACTCTGTCTGATTTTGGATTTTTTTTTTCCCAAAATCAGACAGAGTATTGACACCAGAGAGGCTGTATAGCACACTGATTCAATGCAGTTTTAGCCTCTCTGGTGTCAACACTCTGTCTGATTTTGGATTTTTCCCCCCCCCCCCCAAAATCAGAGTATTGACACCAGAGAGGCTGAATACCGCACTGAGTCAATGCGGTCTTAGCCTCTCTGGTCTCAACAATCTGTCTGATTTTGGATTTTTTTTTTCTTTCCCAAAATCAGAGTATTGACACCAGAGAGGCTGAATACCGCACTGAGTCAATGCGGTCTTAGCCTCTCTGGTCTCAACACTGTCTGATTTTGGATTTTTTTTTTTCTCCCAAAATCAGACTTGACACCAGAGAGGCTGAATACCGCACTGAGTCAATGCGGTCTTAGCCTCTCTGGTTTCAACACTCTGTCTGATTTTGGATTTTTTTTTCCCAAAATCAGACAGAGTATTGACACCAGAGAGGCTGTATAGCACACTGATTCAATGCAGTTTTAGCCTCTCTGGTTTCAACACTCTGTCTGATTTTGGATTTTTTTTTCCCCCCCCAAAATCAGAGTATTGACACCAGAGAGGCTGAATACCGCACTGAGTCAATGCGGTCTTAGCCTCTCTGGTCTCAACACTCTGTCTGATTTTGGATTTCCCCCCCCCCCCCCCAAAATCAGACAGAGTATTGACACCAGAGAGGCTGTATAGCACACTGAGTCAATGCAGTTTTAGCCTCTCTGGTCTCAACACTCTGTCTCATTTTGGATTTTTTTTTTTTTTTTTTTCCAAAATCAGAGTATTGACACCAGAGAGGCTGAATACCGCACTGAGTCAATGCCTCTCTGGTCTCAACACTGTCTGATTTTGGATTTTTTTTCTTTCTTCCAAAATCAGACAGAGGATTGACACCAGAGAGGCTGAATACCGCACTGAGTCAATGCGGTCTTAGCCTCTCTGGTCTCAACACTCTGTCTGATTTTGGAAAAAATAAAAAAATCTCCCAAAATCAGACAGAGTATTGACACCAGAGAGGCTGTATAGCACACTGAGTCAATGCGGTCTTAGCCTCTCTGGTCTCAACACTCTGTCTGATTTTGGATTTTTTTTTCTTCCCAAAATCAGACTTGACACCAGAGTTGGCTGAATACTGCACTGAGTCAATGCGGTCTTAGCCTCTCTGGTCTCAACACTCTGTCTGATTTTGGAAAAAAAAAAAAAAATCTCCCCAAATCAGACAGAGTATTGACACCAGAGAGGCTGAATACCGCACTGAGTCAATGCCTCTCTGGTCTCAACACTGTCTGATTTTGGATTTTTTTTCTTTCTTCCAAAATCAGACAGAGGATTGACACCAGAGAGGCTGAATACCGCACGGAGTCAATGCGGTCTTAGCCTCTCTGGTCTCAACACTCTGTCTGATTTTGGAAAAAATAAAAAAAATCTCCCAAAATCAGACAGAGTATTGACACCAGAGAGGCTGTATAGCACACTGAGTCAATGCGGTCTTAGCCTCTCTGGTCTCAACACTCTGTCTGATTTTGGATTTTTTTTTTTTTTTCCAAAATCAGACTTGACACCAGAGAGGCTGAATACCGCACTGAGTCAATGCGGTCTTAGCCTCTCTGGTCTCAACACTCTGTCTGATTTTGGATTTTTTTTTCTCCCAAAATCAGACAGAGTATTGACACCAGAGAGGCTGTATAGCACACTGAGTCAATGCGGTCTTAGCCTCTCTGGTCTCAACACTCTGTCTGATTTTGGATTTTTTTTTTCTTTCCCAAAATCAGACTTGACACCAGAGAGGCTGAATACCGCACTGAGTCAATGCGGTCTTAGCCTCTCTGGTCTCAACACTCTGTCTGATTTTGGATTTTTTTTTTTCCCAAAATCAGACTTGACACCAGAGAGGCTGAATACCGCACTGAGTCAATGCGGTCTTAGCCTCTCTGGTCTCAACACTCTGTCTGATTTTGGATTTTTTTTTTTTTTTCCAAAATCAGACTTGACACCAGAGAGGCTGAATACCGCACTGAGTCAATGCGGTCTTAGCCTCTCTGGTCTCAACACTCTGTCTGATTTTGGAAAAAATAAAAAAAATCTCCCAAAATCAGACAGAGTATTGACACCAGAGAGGCTGTATAGCACACTGAGTCAATGCGGTCTTAGCCTCTCTGGTCTCAACACTCTGTCTGATTTTGGATTTTTTTTCCCCCCCAAAATCAGACTTGACACCAGAGAGGCTGAATACCGCACTGAGTCAATGCGGTCTTAGCCTCTCTGGTCTCAACACTCTGTCTGATTTTGGATTTTTTTTCCCCCCCAAAATCAGACTTGACACCAGAGAGGCTGAATACCGCACTGAGTCAATGCAGTCTTAGCCTTTCTGGTCTCAACACTCTGTCTGATTTTGGATTTTTTTTTCCCCCCCCAAAATCAGAGTATTGACACCAGAGAGGCTGAATACCGCACTGAGTCAATGCGGTCTTAGCCTCTCTGGTCTCAACACTCTGTCTGATTTTGGATTTTCCCCCCCCCCCCAAAAATCAGACAGAGTATTGACACCAGAGAGGCTGTATAGCACACTGAGTCAATGCGGTTTTAGCCTCTCTGGTCTCAACACTCTGTCTCATTTTGGATTTTTTTTTTTTTTTTTTTCCAAAATCAGAGTATTGACACCAGAGAGGCTGAATACCGCACTGAGTCAATGCCTCTCTGGTCTCAACACTGTCTGATTTTGGATTTTTTTTCTTTCTTCCAAAATCAGACAGAGGATTGACACCAGAGAGGCTGAATACCGCACTGAGTCAATGCGGTCTTAGCCTCTCTGGTCTCAACACTCTGTCTGATTTTGGAAAAAATAAAAAAATCTCCCAAAATCAGACAGAGTATTGACACCAGAGAGGCTGTATAGCACACTGAGTCAATGCGGTCTTAGCCTCTCTGGTCTCAACACTCTGTCTGATTTTGGATTTTTTTTTCTTCCCAAAATCAGACTTGACACCAGAGTTGGCTGAATACTGCACTGAGTCAATGCGGTCTTAGCCTCTCTGGTCTCAACACTCTGTCTGATTTTGGAAAAAAAAAAAAAAATCTCCCCAAATCAGACAGAGTATTGACACCAGAGAGGCTGAATACCGCACTGAGTCAATGCCTCTCTGGTCTCAACACTGTCTGATTTTGGATTTTTTTTCTTTCTTCCAAAATCAGACAGAGGATTGACACCAGAGAGGCTGAATACCGCACGGAGTCAATGCGGTCTTAGCCTCTCTGGTCTCAACACTCTGTCTGATTTTGGAAAAAATAAAAAAAATCTCCCAAAATCAGACAGAGTATTGACACCAGAGAGGCTGTATAGCACACTGAGTCAATGCGGTCTTAGCCTCTCTGGTCTCAACACTCTGTCTGATTTTGGATTTTTTTTTTCTCCCAAAATCAGAGTATTGACACCAGAGAGGCTGAATACCGCACTGAGTCAATGCGGTCTTAGCCTCTCTGGTCTCAACACTCTGTCTGATTTTTGATTTTTTTTTTCTTCCCAAAATCAGTCTTGACACCAGAGAGGCTGAATACTGCACTGAGTCAATGCGGTCTTAGCCTCTCTGGTCTCAACACTCTGTCTGATTTTGGAAAAAAAAAAAAAATCTCCCCAAATCAGACAGAGTATTGACACCAGAGAGGCTGAATACCGCACTGAGTCAATGCCTCTCTGGTCTCAACACTGTCTGATTTTGGATTTTTTTTCTTTCTTCCAAAATCAGACAGAGGATTGACACCAGAGAGGCTGAATACCGCACGAGTCAATGCGGTCTTAGCCTCTCTGGTCTCAACACTCTGTCTGATTTTGGAAAAAATAAAAAAAATCTCCCAAATTCAGAGAGTATTGACACCAGAGAGGCTGTATAGCACACTGAGTCAATGCAGTCTTAGCCTCTCTGGTCTCAACACTCTGTCTGATTTTGGATTTTTTTTTTCTTCCCAAAATCAGACTTGACACCAGAGAGGCTGAATACCGCACTGAGTCAATGCGGTCTTAGCCTCTCTGGTCTCAACACTCTGTCTGATTTTGGATTTTTTTTTTCCCAAAATCAGACAGAGTATTGACACCAGAGAGGCTGTATAGCACACTGATTCAATGCAGTTTTGGCCTCTCTGGTGTCAACACTGTCTGATTTTGGATTTTTTTTTTCCCCCCCAAAATCAGAGTATTGACACCAGAGAGGCTGAATACCGCACTGAGTCAATGCGGTCTTAGCCTCTCTGGTCTCAACAATCTGTCTGATTTTGGATTTTTTTTTTCTTTCCCAAAATCAGAGTATTGACACCAGAGAGGCTGAATACCGCACTGAGTCAATGCGGTCTTAGCCTCTCTGGTCTCAACACTCTGTCTGATTTTGGATTTTTTTTTCTTCCCAAAATCAGACTTGACACCAGAGAGGCTGAATACCGCACTGAGTCAATGAGGTCTTAGCCTCTCTGGTCTCAACACTCTGTCTGATTTTGGATTTTTTTTCCCCCAAAATCAGACAGAGTATTGACACCAAAGAGGCTGTATAGCACACTGATTCAATGCAGTTTCAGCCTCTCTGGTGTCAACACTCTGTCTGATTTTGGATTTTTTTTTTCCCCCCCCAAAATCAGAGTATTGACACCAGAGAGGCTGAATACCGCACTGAGTCAATGCGGTCTTAGCCTCTCTGGTCTCAACACTCTGTCTCATTTTGGATTTTTTTTTTCCCCCAAAATCAGAGTATTGACACCAGAGAGGCTGAATACCGCACTGAGTCAATGCGGTCTGAGGCTCTCTGGTCTCAACACTCTGTCTGATTTTTGATTTTTTTTTTCTTCCCAAAATCAGTCTTGACACCAGAGAGGCTGAATACCGCACTGAGTCAATGCCTCTCTGGTCTCAACACTGTCTGATTTTTTTTTTTTTTTCTTTCTTCCAAAATCAGACAGAGGATTGACACCAGAGAGGCTGAATACCGCACTGAGTCAATGCGGTCTTAGCCTCTCTGGTCTCAACACTCTGTCTGATTTTGGAAAAAATAAAAAAAATCTTCCAAATTCAGACAGAGTATTGACACCAGAGAGGCTGTATAGCACACTGAGTCAATGCAGTCTTAGCCTCTCTGGTCTCAACACTCTGTCTGATTTTGGATTTTTTTTTCCCCAAAATCAGACAGAGTATTGACACCAGAGAGGCTGTATAGCACACTGATTCAATGCAGTTTTAGCCTCTCTGGTGTCAACACTCTGTCTGATTTTGGATTTCCCCCCCCCCCCCCCCCCAAAATCAGAGTATTGACACCAGAGAGGCTGAATACCGCACTGAGTCAATGCGGTCTTAGCCTCTCTGGTCTCAACAATCTGTCTGATTTTGGATTTTTTTTTTCTTTCCCAAAATCAGAGTATTGACACCAGAGAGGCTGAATACCGCACTGAGTCAATGCGGTCTTAGCCTCTCTGGTCTCAACACTCTGTCTGATTTTGGATTTTTTTTTTTCTCCCAAAATCAGACTTGACACCAGAGAGGCTGAATACCGCACTGAGTCAATGCGGTCTTAGCCTCTCTGGTTTCAACACTCTGTCTGATTTTGGATTTTTTTTTCCCAAAATCAGACAGAGTATTGACACCAGAGAGGCTGTATAGCACACTGATTCAATGCAGTTTTAGCCTCTCTGGTTTCAACACTCTGTCTGATTTTGGATTTTTTTTTTCCCCCCCAAAATCAGAGTATTGACACCAGAGAGGCTGAATACCGCACTGAGTCAATGCGGTCTTAGCCTCTCTGGTCTCAACACTCTGTCTGATTTTGGATTTCCCCCCCCCCCCCCCAAAATCAGACAGAGTATTGACACCAGAGAGGCTGTATAGCACACTGAGTCAATGCGGTTTTAGCCTCTCTGGTCTCAACACTCTGTCTCATTTTGGATTTTTTTTTTTTTTTTTTTCCAAAATCAGAGTATTGACACCAGAGAGGCTGAATACCGCACTGAGTCAATGCCTCTCTGGTCTCAACACTGTCTGATTTTGGATTTTTTTTCTTTCTTCCAAAATCAGACAGAGGATTGACACCAGAGAGGCTGAATACCGCACTGAGTCAATGCGGTCTTAGCCTCTCTGGTCTCAACACTCTGTCTGATTTTGGAAAAAATAAAAAAATCTCCCAAAATCAGACAGAGTATTGACACCAGAGAGGCTGTATAGCACACTGAGTCAATGCGGTCTTAGCCTCTCTGGTCTCAACACTCTGTCTGATTTTGGATTTTTTTTTCTTCCCAAAATCAGACTTGACACCAGAGTTGGCTGAATACTGCACTGAGTCAATGCGGTCTTAGCCTCTCTGGTCTCAACACTCTGTCTGATTTTGGAAAAAAAAAAAAAAATCTCCCCAAATCAGACAGAGTATTGACACCAGAGAGGCTGAATACCGCACTGAGTCAATGCCTCTCTGGTCTCAACACTGTCTGATTTTGGATTTTTTTTCTTTCTTCCAAAATCAGACAGAGGATTGACACCAGAGAGGCTGAATACCGCACGGAGTCAATGCGGTCTTAGCCTCTCTGGTCTCAACACTCTGTCTGATTTTGGAAAAAATAAAAAAAAATCTCCCAAAATCAGACAGAGTATTGACACCAGAGAGGCTGTATAGCACACTGAGTCAATGCGGTCTTAGCCTCTCTGGTCTCAACACTCTGTCTGATTTTGGATTTTTTTTTTTTTTTCCAAAATCAGACTTGACACCAGAGAGGCTGAATACCGCACTGAGTCAATGCGGTCTTAGCCTCTCTGGTCTCAACACTCTGTCTGATTTTGGATTTTTTTTTCTCCCAAAATCAGACAGAGTATTGACACCAGAGAGGCTGTATAGCACACTGAGTCAATGCGGTCTTAGCCTCTCTGGTCTCAACACTCTGTCTGATTTTGGATTTTTTTTTTCTTTCCCAAAATCAGACTTGACACCAGAGAGGCTGAATACCGCACTGAGTCAATGCGGTCTTAGCCTCTCTGGTCTCAACACTCTGTCTGATTTTGGATTTTTTTTTCTTCCCAAAATCAGACTTGACACCAGAGAGGCTGAATACCGCACTGAGTCAATGCGGTCTTAGCCTCTCTGGTCTCAACACTCTGTCTGATTTTGGATTTTTTTTTTTTTTCCAAAATCAGACTTGACACCAGAGAGGCTGAATACCGCACTGAGTCAATGCGGTCTTAGCCTCTCTGGTCTCAACACTCTGTCTGATTTTGGAAAAAAAAAAAAAAATCTCCCCAAATCAGACAGAGTATTGACACCAGAGAGGCTGAATACCGCACTGAGTCAATGCCTCTCTGGTCTCAACACTGTCTGATTTTGGATTTTTTTTCTTTCTTCCAAAATCAGACAGAGGATTGACACCAGAGAGGCTGAATACCGCACGGAGTCAATGCGGTCTTAGCCTCTCTGGTCTCAACACTCTGTCTGATTTTGGAAAAAATAAAAAAAAATCTCCCAAAATCAGACAGAGTATTGACACCAGAGAGGCTGTATAGCACACTGAGTCAATGCGGTCTTAGCCTCTCTGGTCTCAACACTCTGTCTGATTTTGGATTTTTTTTTTTTTTTCCAAAATCAGACTTGACACCAGAGAGGCTGAATACCGCACTGAGTCAATGCGGTCTTAGCCTCTCTGGTCTCAACACTCTGTCTGATTTTGGATTTTTTTTTCTCCCAAAATCAGACAGAGTATTGACACCAGAGAGGCTGTATAGCACACTGAGTCAATGCGGTCTTAGCCTCTCTGGTCTCAACACTCTGTCTGATTTTGGATTTTTTTTTTCTTTCCCAAAATCAGACTTGACACCAGAGAGGCTGAATACCGCACTGAGTCAATGCGGTCTTAGCCTCTCTGGTCTCAACACTCTGTCTGATTTTGGATTTTTTTTTCTTCCCAAAATCAGACTTGACACCAGAGAGGCTGAATACCGCACTGAGTCAATGCGGTCTTAGCCTCTCTGGTCTCAACACTCTGTCTGATTTTGGATTTTTTTTTTTTTTCCAAAATCAGACTTGACACCAGAGAGGCTGAATACCGCACTGAGTCAATGCGGTCTTAGCCTCTCTGGTCTCAACACTCTGTCTGATTTTGGAAAAAATAAAAAAAATCTCCCAAAATCAGACAGAGTATTGACACCAGAGAGGCTGTATAGCACACTGAGTCAATGCGGTCTTAGCCTCTCTGGTCTCAACACTCTGTCTGATTTTGGATTTTTTTTTTCCCCCAAAATCAGACTTGACACCAGAGAGGCTGAATACCGCACTGAGTCAATGCGGTCTTAGCCTCTCTGGTCTCAACACTCTGTCTGATTTTGGATTTTTTTTCCCCCCCAAAATCAGACTTGACACCAGAGAGGCTGAATACCGCACTGAGTCAATGCAGTCTTAGCCTTTCTGGTCTCAACACTCTGTCTGATTTTGGATTTTTTTTCCCCCCCCCAAAATCAGAGTATTGACACCAGAGAGGCTGAATACCGCACTGAGTCAATGCGGTCTTAGCCTCTCTGGTCTCAACACTCTGTCTGATTTTGGATTTCCCCCCCCCCCCCCCAAAATCAGACAGAGTATTGACACCAGAGAGGCTGTATAGCACACTGAGTCAATGCGGTTTTAGCCTCTCTGGTCTCAACACTCTGTCTCATTTTGGATTTTTTTTTTTTTTTTTTTCCAAAATCAGAGTATTGACACCAGAGAGGCTGAATACCGCACTGAGTCAATGCCTCTCTGGTCTCAACACTGTCTGATTTTGGATTTTTTTTCTTTCTTCCAAAATCAGACAGAGGATTGACACCAGAGAGGCTGAATACCGCACTGAGTCAATGCGGTCTTAGCCTCTCTGGTCTCAACACTCTGTCTGATTTTGGAAAAAATAAAAAAATCTCCCAAAATCAGACAGAGTATTGACACCAGAGAGGCTGTATAGCACACTGAGTCAATGCGGTCTTAGCCTCTCTGGTCTCAACACTCTGTCTGATTTTGGATTTTTTTTTCTTCCCAAAATCAGACTTGACACCAGAGTTGGCTGAATACTGCACTGAGTCAATGCGGTCTTAGCCTCTCTGGTCTCAACACTCTGTCTGATTTTGGAAAAAAAAAAAAAAATCTCCCCAAATCAGACAGAGTATTGACACCAGAGAGGCTGAATACCGCACTGAGTCAATGCCTCTCTGGTCTCAACACTGTCTGATTTTGGATTTTTTTTCTTTCTTCCAAAATCAGACAGAGGATTGACACCAGAGAGGCTGAATACCGCACGGAGTCAATGCGGTCTTAGCCTCTCTGGTCTCAACACTCTGTCTGATTTTGGAAAAAATAAAAAAAATCTCCCAAAATCAGACAGAGTATTGACACCAGAGAGGCTGTATAGCACACTGAGTCAATGCGGTCTTAGCCTCTCTGGTCTCAACACTCTGTCTGATTTTGGATTTTTTTTTTCCCCAAAATCAGAGTATTGACACCAGAGAGGCTGAATACCGCACTGAGTCAATGCGGTCTTAGGCTCTCTGGTCTCAACACTCTGTCTGATTTTTGATTTTTTTTTTCTTCCCAAAATCAGTCTTGACACCAGAGAGGCTGAATACTGCACTGAGTCAATGCGGTCTTAGCCTCTCTGGTCTCAACACTCTGTCTGATTTTGGAAAAAAAAAAAAAATCTCCCCAAATCAGACAGAGTATTGACACCAGAGAGGCTGAATACCGCACTGAGTCAATGCCTCTCTGGTCTCAACACTGTCTGATTTTGGATTTTTTTTCTTTCTTCCAAAATCAGACAGAGGATTGACACCAGAGAGGATGAATACCGCACGAGTCAATGCGGTCTTAGCCTCTCTGGTCTCAACACTCTGTCTGATTTTGGAAAAAATAAAAAAAATCTCCCAAATTCAGAGAGAGTATTGACACCAGAGAGGCTGTATAGCACACTGAGTCAATGCAGTCTTAGCCTCTCTGGTCTCAACACTCTGTCTGATTTTGGATTTTTTTTTTCTTCCCAAAATCAGACTTGACACCAGAGAGGCTGAATACCGCACTGAGTCAATGCGGTCTTAGCCTCTCTGGTCTCAACACTCTGTCTGATTTTGGATTTTTTTTTTCCCAAAATCAGACAGAGTATTGACACCAGAGAGGCTGTATAGCACACTGATTCAATGCAGTTTTGGCCTCTCTGGTGTCAACACTGTCTGATTTTGGATTTTTTTTTCCCCCCCCAAAATCAGAGTATTGACACCAGAGAGGCTGAATACCGCACTGAGTCAATGCGGTCTTAGCCTCTCTGGTCTCAACAATCTGTCTGATTTTGGATTTTTTTTTTCTTTCCCAAAATCAGAGTATTGACACCAGAGAGGCTGAATACCGCACTGAGTCAATGCGGTCTTAGCCTCTCTGGTCTCAACACTCTGTCTGATTTTGGATTTTTTTTTCTTCCCAAAATCAGACTTGACACCAGAGAGGCTGAATACCGCACTGAGTCAATGAGGTCTTAGCCTCTCTGGTCTCAACACTCTGTCTGATTTTGGATTTTTTTTCCCCCAAAATCAGACAGAGTATTGACACCAAAGAGGCTGTATAGCACACTGATTCAATGCAGTTTTAGCCTCTCTGGTGTCAACACTCTGTCTGATTTTGGATTTTTTTTTTTCCCCCCCAAAATCAGAGTATTGACACCAGAGAGGCTGAATACCGCACTGAGTCAATGCGGTCTTAGCCTCTCTGGTCTCAACACTCTGTCTCATTTTGGATTTTTTTTTCCCCCAAAATCAGAGTATTGACACCAGAGAGGCTGAATACCGCACTGAGTCAATGCGGTCTGAGGCTCTCTGGTCTCAACACTCTGTCTGATTTTTGATTTTTTTTTTCTTCCCAAAATCAGTCTTGACACCAGAGAGGCTGAATACCGCACTGAGTCAATGCCTCTCTGGTCTCAACACTGTCTGATTTTTTTTTTTTTTCTTTCTTCCAAAATCAGACAGAGGATTGACACCAGAGAGGCTGAATACCGCACTGAGTCAATGCGGTCTTAGCCTCTCTGGTCTCAACACTCTGTCTGATTTTGGAAAAAATAAAAAAAATCTTCCAAATTCAGACAGAGTATTGACACCAGAGAGGCTGTATAGCACACTGAGTCAATGCAGTCTTAGCCTCTCTGGTCTCAACACTCTGTCTGATTTTGGATTTTTTTTTCCCCAAAATCAGACAGAGTATTGACACCAGAGAGGCTGTATAGCACACTGATTCAATGCAGTTTTAGCCTCTCTGGTGTCAACACTCTGTCTGATTTTGGATTTTTTTTTTCCCCCCCCCAAAATCAGAGTATTGACACCAGAGAGGCTGAATACCGCACTGAGTCAATGCGGTCTTAGCCTCTCTGGTCTCAACAATCTGTCTGATTTTGGATTTTTTTTTTCTTTCCCAAAATCAGAGTATTGACACCAGAGAGGCTGAATACCGCACTGAGTCAATGCGGTCTTAGCCTCTCTGGTCTCAACACTCTGTCTGATTTTGGATTTTTTTTTTTCTCCCAAAATCAGACTTGACACCAGAGAGGCTGAATACCGCACTGAGTCAATGCGGTCTTAGCCTCTCTGGTTTCAACACTCTGTCTGATTTTGGATTTTTTTTTCCCAAAATCAGACAGAGTATTGACACCAGAGAGGCTGTATAGCACACTGATTCAATGCAGTTTTAGCCTCTCTGGTTTCAACACTCTGTCTGATTTTGGATTTTTTTTTCCCCCCCCAAAATCAGAGTATTGACACCAGAGAGGCTGAATACCGCACTGAGTCAATGCGGTCTTAGCCTCTCTGGTCTCAACACTCTGTCTGATTTTGGATTTTTCCCCCCCCCCCCCAAAATCAGACAGAGTATTGACACCAGAGAGGCTGTATAGCACACTGAGTCAATGCGGTTTTAGCCTCTCTGGTCTCAACACTCTGTCTCATTTTGGATTTTTTTTTTTTTTTTTTTCCAAAATCAGAGTATTGACACCAGAGAGGCTGAATACCGCACTGAGTCAATGCCTCTCTGGTCTCAACACTGTCTGATTTTGGATTTTTTTTCTTTCTTCCAAAATCAGACAGAGGATTGACACCAGAGAGGCTGAATACCGCACTGAGTCAATGCGGTCTTAGCCTCTCTGGTCTCAACACTCTGTCTGATTTTGGAAAAAATAAAAAAATCTCCCAAAATCAGACAGAGTATTGACACCAGAGAGGCTGTATAGCACACTGAGTCAATGCGGTCTTAGCCTCTCTGGTCTCAACACTCTGTCTGATTTTGGATTTTTTTTTTTTTTTCCAAAATCAGACTTGACACCAGAGAGGCTGAATACCGCACTGAGTCAATGCGGTCTTAGCCTCTCTGGTCTCAACACTCTGTCTGATTTTGGATTTTTTTTTCTCCCAAAATCAGACAGAGTATTGACACCAGAGAGGCTGTATAGCACACTGAGTCAATGCGGTCTTAGCCTCTCTGGTCTCAACACTCTGTCTGATTTTGGATTTTTTTTTTCTTTCCCAAAATCAGACTTGACACCAGAGAGGCTGAATACCGCACTGAGTCAATGCGGTCTTAGCCTCTCTGGTCTCAACACTCTGTCTGATTTTGGATTTTTTTTTTTCCCAAAATCAGACTTGACACCAGAGAGGCTGAATACCGCACTGAGTCAATGCGGTCTTAGCCTCTCTGGTCTCAACACTCTGTCTGATTTTGGATTTTTTTTTTTTTTTCCAAAATCAGACTTGACACCAGAGAGGCTGAATACCGCACTGAGTCAATGCGGTCTTAGCCTCTCTGGTCTCAACACTCTGTCTGATTTTGGAAAAAATAAAAAAAATCTCCCAAAATCAGACAGAGTATTGACACCAGAGAGGCTGTATAGCACACTGAGTCAATGCGGTCTTAGCCTCTCTTGTCTCAACACTCTGTCTCATTTTGGATTTTTTTTTTTCCCCAAAATCAGAGTATTGACACCAGAGAGGCTGAATACCGCACTGAGTCAATGCGGTCTGAGGCTCTCTGGTCTCAACACTCTGTCTGATTTTTGATTTTTTTTTTCTTCCCAAAATCAGTCTTGACACCAGAGAGGCTGAATACCGCACTGAGTCAATGCCTCTCTGGTCTCAACACTGTCTGATTTTTTTTTTTTTTTCTTTCTTCCAAAATCAGACAGAGGATTGACACCAGAGAGGCTGAATACCGCACTGAGTCAATGCGGTCTTAGCCTCTCTGGTCTCAACACTCTGTCTGATTTTGGAAAAAATAAAAAAAATCTTCCAAATTCAGACAGAGTATTGACACCAGAGAGGCTGAATACCGCACTGAGTCAATGCGGTCTTAGCCTCTCTGGTCTCAACAATCTGTCTGATTTTGGATTTTTTTTTTCTTTCCCAAAATCAGAGTATTGACACCAGAGAGGCTGAATACCGCACTGAGTCAATGCGGTCTTAGCCTCTCTGGTCTCAACACTCTGTCTGATTTTGGATTTTTTTTTTTCTCCCAAAATCAGACTTGACACCAGAGAGGCTGAATACCGCACTGAGTCAATGCGGTCTTAGCCTCTCTGGTTTCAACACTCTGTCTGATTTTGGATTTTTTTTCCCCAAAATCAGACAGAGTATTGACACCAGAGAGGCTGTATAGCACACTGATTCAATGCAGTTTTAGCCTCTCTGGTTTCAACACTCTGTCTGATTTTGGATTTTTTTTTTCCCCCCCAAAATCAGAGTATTGACACCAGAGAGGCTGAATACCGCACTGAGTCAATGCGGTCTTAGCCTCTCTGGTCTCAACACTCTGTCTGATTTTGGATTTTTCCCCCCCCCCACAAAATCAGACAGAGTATTGACACCAGAGAGGCTGTATAGCACACTGAGTCAATGCGGTTTTAGCCTCTCTGGTCTCAACACTCTGTCTCATTTTGGATTTTTTTTTTTTTTTTTTTCCAAAATCAGAGTATTGACACCAGAGAGGCTGAATACCGCACTGAGTCAATGCCTCTCTGGTCTCAACACTGTCTGATTTTGGATTTTTTTTCTTTCTTCCAAAATCAGACAGAGGATTGACACCAGAGAGGCTGAATACCGCACTGAGTCAATGCGGTCTTAGCCTCTCTGGTCTCAACACTCTGTCTGATTTTGGAAAAAATAAAAAAATCTCCCAAAATCAGACAGAGTATTGACACCAGAGAGGCTGTATAGCACACTGAGTCAATGCGGTCTTAGCCTCTCTGGTCTCAACACTCTGTCTGATTTTGGATTTTTTTTTTTTTTTCCAAAATCAGACTTGACACCAGAGAGGCTGAATACCGCACTGAGTCAATGCGGTCTTAGCCTCTCTGGTCTCAACACTCTGTCTGATTTTGGATTTTTTTTTCTCCCAAAATCAGACAGAGTATTGACACCAGAGAGGCTGTATAGCACACTGAGTCAATGCGGTCTTAGCCTCTCTGGTCTCAACACTCTGTCTGATTTTGGATTTTTTTTTTCTTTCCCAAAATCAGACTTGACACCAGAGAGGCTGAATACCGCACTGAGTCAATGCGGTCTTAGCCTCTCTGGTCTCAACACTCTGTCTGATTTTGGATTTTTTTTTTTCCCAAAATCAGACTTGACACCAGAGAGGCTGAATACCGCACTGAGTCAATGCGGTCTTAGCCTCTCTGGTCTCAACACTCTGTCTGATTTTGGATTTTTTTTTTTTTTTCCAAAATCAGACTTGACACCAGAGAGGCTGAATACCGCACTGAGTCAATGCGGTCTTAGCCTCTCTGGTCTCAACACTCTGTCTGATTTTGGAAAAAATAAAAAAAATCTCCCAAAATCAGACAGAGTATTGACACCAGAGAGGCTGTATAGCACACTGAGTCAATGCAGTCTTAGCCTCTCTGGTCTCAACACTCTGTCTGATTTTGGATTTTTTTTCCCCCCCAAAATCAGACTTGACACCAGAGAGGCTGAATACCGCACTGAGTCAATGCGGTCTTAGCCTCTCTGGTCTCAACACTCTGTCTGATTTTGGATTTTTTTTCCCCCCCAAAATCAGACTTGACACCAGAGAGGCTGAATACCGCACTGAGTCAATGCAGTCTTAGCCTTTCTGGTCTCAACACTCTGTCTGATTTTGGATTTTTTTCCCCCCCCCCAAAATCAGAGTATTGACACCAGAGAGGCTGAATACCGCACTGAGTCAATGCGGTCTTAGCCTCTCTGGTCTCAACACTCTGTCTGATTTTGGATTTCCCCCCCCCCCCCCCCAAAATCAGACAGAGTATTGACACCAGAGAGGCTGTATAGCACACTGAGTCAATGCGGTTTTAGCCTCTCTGGTCTCAACACTCTGTCTCATTTTGGATTTTTTTTTTTTTTTTTTTTCCAAAATCAGAGTATTGACACCAGAGAGGCTGAATACCGCACTGAGTCAATGCCTCTCTGGTCTCAACACTGTCTGATTTTGGATTTTTTTTCTTTCTTCCAAAATCAGACAGAGGATTGACACCAGAGAGGCTGAATACCGCACTGAGTCAATGCGGTCTTAGCCTCTCTGGTCTCAACACTCTGTCTGATTTTGGAAAAAATAAAAAAATCTCCCAAAATCAGACAGAGTATTGACACCAGAGAGGCTGTATAGCACACTGAGTCAATGCGGTCTTAGCCTCTCTGGTCTCAACACTCTGTCTGATTTTGGATTTTTTTTTCTTCCCAAAATCAGACTTGACACCAGAGTTGGCTGAATACTGCACTGAGTCAATGCGGTCTTAGCCTCTCTGGTCTCAACACTCTGTCTGATTTTGGAAAAAAAAAAAAAAATCTCCCCAAATCAGACAGAGTATTGACACCAGAGAGGCTGAATACCGCATTGAGTCAATGCCTCTCTGGTCTCAACACTGTCTGATTTTGGATTTTTTTTCTTTCTTCCAAAATCAGACAGAGGATTGACACCAGAGAGGCTGAATACCGCACGGAGTCAATGCGGTCTTAGCCTCTCTGGTCTCAACACTCTGTCTGATTTTGGATTTTTTTTTTCTCCCAAAATCAGAGTATTGACACCAGAGAGGCTGAATACCGCACTGAGTCAATGCGGTCTTAGGCTCTCTGGTCTCAACACTCTGTCTGATTTTTGATTTTTTTTTTCTTCCCAAAATCAGTCTTGACACCAGAGAGGCTGAATACTGCACTGAGTCAATGCGGTCTTAGCCTCTCTGGTCTCAACACTCTGTCTGATTTTGGAAAAAAAAAAAAAATCTCCCCAAATCAGACAGAGTATTGACACCAGAGAGGCTGAATACCGCACTGAGTCAATGCCTCTCTGGTCTCAACACTGTCTGATTTTGGATTTTTTTTCTTTCTTCCAAAATCAGACAGAGGATTGACACCAGAGAGGCTGAATACCGCACGAGTCAATGCGGTCTTAGCCTCTCTGGTCTCAACACTCTGTCTGATTTTGGAAAAAATAAAAAAAATCTCCCAAATTCAGAGAGAGTATTGACACCAGAGAGGCTGTATAGCACACTGAGTCAATGCAGTCTTAGCCTCTCTGGTCTCAACACTCTGTCTGATTTTGGATTTTTTTTTTCTTCCCAAAATCAGACTTGACACCAGAGAGGCTGAATACCGCACTGAGTCAATGCGGTCTTAGCCTCTCTGGTCTCAACACTCTGTCTGATTTTGGATTTTTTTTTTCCCAAAATCAGACAGAGTATTGACACCAGAGAGGCTGTATAGCACACTGATTCAATGCAGTTTTGGCCTCTCTGGTGTCAACACTGTCTGATTTTGGATTTTTTTTTTCCCCCCCAAAATCAGAGTATTGACACCAGAGAGGCTGAATACCGCACTGAGTCAATGCGGTCTTAGCCTCTCTGGTCTCAACAATCTGTCTGATTTTGGATTTTTTTTTTCTTTCCCAAAATCAGAGTATTGACACCAGAGAGGCTGAATACCGCACTGAGTCAATGCGGTCTTAGCCTCTCTGGTCTCAACACTCTGTCTGATTTTGGATTTTTTTTTCTTCCCAAAATCAGACTTGACACCAGAGAGGCTGAATACCGCACTGAGTCAATGAGGTCTTAGCCTCTCTGGTCTCAACACTCTGTCTGATTTTGGATTTTTTTTCCCCCAAAATCAGACAGAGTATTGACACCAAAGAGGCTGTATAGCACACTGATTCAATGCAGTTTTAGCCTCTCTGGTGTCAACACTCTGTCTGATTTTGGATTTTTTTTTTTCCCCCCCAAAATCAGAGTATTGACACCAGAGAGGCTGAATACCGCACTGAGTCAATGCGGTCTTAGCCTCTCTGGTCTCAACACTCTGTCTCATTTTGGATTTTTTTTTTCCCCAAAATCAGAGTATTGACACCAGAGAGGCTGAATACCGCACTGAGTCAATGCGGTCTGAGGCTCTCTGGTCTCAACACTCTGTCTGATTTTTGATTTTTTTTTTCTTCCCAAAATCAGTCTTGACACCAGAGAGGCTGAATACCGCACTGAGTCAATGCCTCTCTGGTCTCAACACTGTCTGATTTTTTTTTTTTTTTCTTTCTTCCAAAATCAGACAGAGGATTGACACCAGAGAGGCTGAATACCGCACTGAGTCAATGCGGTCTTAGCCTCTCTGGTCTCAACAATCTGTCTGATTTTGGATTTTTTTTTTCTTTCCCAAAATCAGAGTATTGACACCAGAGAGGCTGAATACCGCACTGAGTCAATGCGGTCTTAGCCTCTCTGGTCTCAACACTCTGTCTGATTTTGGATTTTTTTTTCTTCCCAAAATCAGACTTGACACCAGAGTTGGCTGAATACTGCACTGAGTCAATGCGGTCTTAGCCTCTCTGGTCTCAACACTCTGTCTGATTTTGGAAAAAAAAAAAAAAATCTCCCCAAATCAGACAGAGTATTGACACCAGAGAGGCTGAATACCGCACTGAGTCAATGCCTCTCTGGTCTCAACACTGTCTGATTTTGGATTTTTTTTCTTTCTTCCAAAATCAGACAGAGGATTGACACCAGAGAGGCTGTATAGCACACTGAGTCAATGCGGTCTTAGCCTCTCTGGTCTCAACACTCTGTCTGATTTTGGATTTTTTTTTTTTCTTCCCAAAATCAGACTTGACACCAGAGAGGCTGAATACCGCACTGAGTCAATGCGGTCTTAGCCTCTCTGGTCTCAACACTCTGTCTGATTTTGGATTTTTTTTTCCCAAAATCAAACAGAGTATTGACACCAGAGAGGCTGTATAGCACACTGATTCAATGCAGTTTTAGCCTCTCTGGTGTCAACACTCTGTCTGATTTTGGATTCCCCCCCCCCCCCCCCCCCCAAATCAGAGTATTGACACCAGAGAGGCTGAATACCGCACTGAGTCAATGCGGTCTTAGCCTCTCTGGTCTCAACACTCTGTCTGATTTTGGATTTTTTTTTCCCCAAAATCAGACAGAGTATTGACACCAGAGAGGCTGTATAGCACACTGATTCAATGCAGTTTTAGCCTCTCTGGTGTCAACACTCTATCTGATTTTGGATTCCCCCCCCCCCCCCCCCCCCAAAATCAGAGTATTGACACCAGAGAGGCTGAATACCGCACTGAGTCAATGCGGTCTTAGCCTCTCTGGTCTCAACAATCTGTCTGATTTTGGATTTTTTTTTTCTTTCCCAAAATCAGAGTATTGACACCAGAGAGGCTGAATACCGCACTGAGTCAATGCGGTCTTAGCCTCTCTGGTCTCAACACTCTGTCTGATTTTGGATTTTTTTTTTCTTCCCAAAATCAGACTTGACACCAGAGAGGCTGAATAACGCACTGAGTCAATGCGGTCTTAGCCTCTCTGGTTTCAACACTCTGTCTGATTTTGGATTTTTTTTTCCCCAAATCAGACAGAGTATTGACACCAGAGAGGCTGTATAGCACACTGATTCAATGCAGTTTTAGCCTCTCTGGTTTCAACACTCTGTCTGATTTTGGATTTTTTTTTCCCAAAATCAGACAGAGTATTGACACCGGAGAGGCTGTATAGCACACTGATTCAATGCAGTTTTAGCCTCTCTGGTGTCAACACTCTGTCTGATTTTGGATTTTTTTTTTCCCCCCCCAAAATCAGAGTATTGACACCAGAGAGGCTGAATACCGCACTGAGTCAATGCGGTCTTAGCCTCTCTGGTCTCAACACTCTGTCTGATTTTGGATTTTTTTTTTCTTTCCCAAAATCAGAGTATTGACACCAGAGAGGCTGAATACCGCACTGAGTCAATGCAGTCTTAGCCTCTCTGGTCTCAACACTCTGTCTGATTTTGGATTTTTTTTTTTTTTTTCCCAAAATCAGACTTGACACCAGAGAGGCTGAATACCGCACTGAGTCAATGCGGTCTTAGCCTCTCTGGTCTCAACACTCTGTCTGATTTTGGATTTTTTTTTTCTCCCCAAAATCAGACAGAGTATTGACACCAGAGAGGCTGTATAGCACACTGAGTCAATGCGGTTTTAGCCTCTCTGGTCTCAACACTCTGTCTCATTTTGGATTTTTTTTTTCTTCCCAAAATCAGAGTATTGACACCAGAGAGGCTGAATACCGCACTGAGTCAATGCGGTCTTAGGCTCTCTGGTCTCAACACTCTGTCTGATTTTTGATTTTTTTTTTCTTCCCAAAATCAGTCTTGACACCAGAGAGGCTGAATACTGCACTGAGTCAATGCGGTCTTAGCCTCTCTGGTCTCAACACTCTGTCTGATTTTGGAAAAAAAAAAAAAATCTCCCCAAATCAGACAGAGTATTGACACCAGAGAGGCTGAATACCGCACTGAGTCAATGCCTCTCTGGTCTCAACCCTGTCTGATTTTGGATTTTTTTTCTTTCTTCCAAAATCAGACAGCGGATTGACACCAGAGAGGCTGAATACCGCACTGAGTCAATGCGGTCTTAGCCTCTCTGGTCTCAACACTCTGTCTGATTTTGGAAAAAAATAAAAAAAATCTCCCAAAATCAGACAGAGTATTGACACCAGAGAGGCTGTATAGCACACTGAGTCAATGCGGTCTTAGCCTCTCTGGTCTCAACACTCTGTCTGATTTTGGATTTTTTTTTTTTCCCAAAATCAGACTTGACACCAGAGAGGCTGAATACCGCACTGAGTCAATGCGGTCTTAGCCTCTCTGGTCTCAACACTCTGTCTGATTTTGGATTTTTTTTCCCCCCCAAAATCAGACTTGACACCAGAGAGGCTGAATACCGCACTGAGTCAATGCAGTCTTAGCCTTTCTGGTCTCAACACTCTGTCTGATTTTGGATTTTTTTTTTCCCCCCCAAAATCAGAGTATTGACACCAGAGAGGCTGAATACCGCACTGAGTCAATGCGGTCTTAGCCTCTCTGGTCTCAACACTCTGTCTGATTTTGGATTTTTTCCCCCCCCCCCCAAAATCAGACAGAGTATTGACACCAGAGAGGCTGTATAGCACACTGAGTCAATGCGGTTTTAGCCTCTCTGGTCTCAACACTCTGTCTCATTTTGGATTTTTTTTTTTTTTTTTTCCCAAAATCAGAGTATTGACACCAGAGAGGCTGTATAGCACACTGAGTCAATGCGGTTTTAGCCTCTCTGGTTTCAACACTCTGTCTGATTTTGGATTTTTTTTTCCCAAAATCAGACAGAGTATTGACACCAGAGAGGCTGTATAGCACACTGATTCAATGCAGTTTTAGCCTCTCTGGTTTCAACACTCTGTCTGATTTTGGATTTTTTTTTCCCAAAATCAGACAGAGTATTGACACCAGAGAGGCTGTATAGCACACTGATTCAATGCAGTTTTAGCCTCTCTGGTGTCAACACTCTGTCTGATTTTGGATTTTTTTTTCCCCCCCAAAATCAGAGTATTGACACCAGAGAGGCTGAATACTGCACTGAGTCAATGCGGTCTTAGCCTCTCTGGTCTCAACACTCTGTCTGATTTTGGAAAAAAAAAAAAAAATCTCCCCAAATCAGACAGAGTATTGACACCAGAGAGGCTGAATACCGCACTGAGTCAATGCCTCTCTGGTCTCAACACTGTCTGATTTTGGATTTTTTTTCTTTCTTCCAAAATCAGACAGAGGATTGACACCAGAGAGGCTGAATACCGCACTGAGTCAATGCGGTCTTAGCCTCTCTGGTCTCAACACTCTGTCTGATTTTGGAAAAAATAAAAAAATCTCCCAAAATCAGACAGAGTATTGACACCAGAGAGGCTGTATAGCACACTGAGTCAATGCGGTCTTAGCCTCTCTGGTCTCAACACTCTGTCTGATTTTGGATTTTTTTTTCTTCCCAAAATCAGACTTGACACCAGAGTTGGCTGAATACTGCACTGAGTCAATGCGGTCTTAGCCTCTCTGGTCTCAACACTCTGTCTGATTTTGGAAAAAAAAAAAAAAATCTCCCCAAATCAGACAGAGTATTGACACCAGAGAGGCTGAATACCGCACTGAGTCAATGCCTCTCTGGTCTCAACACTGTCTGATTTTGGATTTTTTTTCTTTCTTCCAAAATCAGACAGAGGATTGACACCAGAGAGGCTGAATACCGCACGGAGTCAATGCGGTCTTAGCCTCTCTGGTCTCAACACTCTGTCTGATTTTGGAAAAAATAAAAAAAATCTCCCAAAATCAGACAGAGTATTGACACCAGAGAGGCTGTATAGCACACTGAGTCAATGCGGTCTTAGCCTCTCTGGTCTCAACACTCTGTCTGATTTTGGATTTTTTTTTTCTCCCAAAATCAGACTTGACACCAGAGAGGCTGAATACCGCACTGAGTCAATGCGGTCTTAGCCTCTCTGGTCTCAACACTCTGTCTGATTTTGGATTTTTTTTTTTTTTTCCAAAATCAGACTTGATACCAGAGAGGCTGAATACCGCACTGAGTCAATGCGGTCTTAGCCTCTCTGGTCTCAACACTCTGTCTGATTTTGGATTTTTTTTTCTCCCAAAATCAGACAGAGTATTGACACCAGAGAGGCTGTATAGCACACTGAGTCAATGCGGTCTTAGCCTCTCTGGTCTCAACACTCTGTCTGATTTTGGATTTTTTTTTTTCTTTCCCAAAATCAGACTTGACACCAGAGAGGCTGAATACCGCACTGAGTCAATGCGGTCTTAGCCTCTCTGGTCTCAACACTCTGTCTGATTTTGGATTTTTTTTTTTCCCAAAATCAGACTTGACACCAGAGAGGCTGAATACCGCACTGAGTCAATGCGGTCTTAGCCTCTCTGGTCTCAACACTCTGTCTGATTTTGGATTTTTTTTTTTTTTTCCAAAATCAGACTTGACACCAGAGAGGCTGAATACCGCACTGAGTCAATGCGGTCTTAGCCTCTCTGGTCTCAACACTCTGTCTGATTTTGGATTTTTTTTTCTCCCAAAATCAGACAGAGTATTGACACCAGAGAGGCTGTATAGCACACTGATTCAATGCAGTTTTAGCCTCTCTGGTGTCAACACTCTGTCTGATTTTGGATTTTTTTTTTTTCCCCAAAAAAATCAGAGTTTGACACCAGAGAGGCTGAATACCGCACTGAGTCAATGCGGTCTTAGCCTCTCTGGTCTCAACAATCTGTCTGATTTTGGATTTTTTTTTCTTTCCCAAAATCAGAGTATTGACACCAGAGAGGCTGAATACCGCACTGAGTCAATGCGGTCTTAGCCTCTCTGGTCTCAACAATCTGTCTGATTTTGGATTTTTTTTTCTTTCCCAAAATCAGAGTATTGACACCAGAGAGGCTGAATACCGCACTGAGTCAATGCAGTCTTAGCCTCTCTGGTCTCAACACTCTGTCTGATTTTGGATTTTTTTTTTTTTTTTCCCAAAATCAGACTTGACACCAGAGAGGCTGAATACCGCACTGAGTCAATGCGGTCTTAGCCTCTCTGGTCTCAACACTCTGTCTGATTTTGGATTTTTTTTTTCTCCCCAAAATCAGACAGAGTATTGACACCAGAGAGGCTGTATAGCACACTGAGTCAATGCGGTTTTAGCCTCTCTGGTCTCAACACTCTGTCTCATTTTGGATTTTTTTTTTTTCCCAAAATCAGAGTATTGACACCAGAGAGGCTGAATACCGCACTGAGTCAATGCGGTCTTAGGCTCTCTGGTCTCAACACTCTGTCTGATTTTTGATTTTTTTTTTCTTCCCAAAATCAGTCTTGACACCAGAGAGGCTGAATACTGCACTGAGTCAATGCGGTCTTAGCCTCTCTGGTCTCAACACTCTGTCTGATTTTGGAAAAAAAAAAAAAATCTCCCCAAATCAGACAGAGTATTGACACCAGAGAGGCTGAATACCGCACTGAGTCAATGCCTCTCTGGTCTCAACACTGTCTGATTTTGGATTTTTTTTCTTTCTTCCAAAATCAGACAGCGGATTGACACCAGAGAGGCTGAATACCGCACTGAGTCAATGCGGTCTTAGCCTCTCTGGTCTCAACACTCTGTCTGATTTTGGAAAAAATAAAAAAAATCTCCCAAAATCAGACAGAGTATTGACACCAGAGAGGCTGTATAGCACACTGAGTCAATGCGGTCTTAGCCTCTCTGGTCTCAACACTCTGTCTGATTTTGGATTTTTTTTTTTCTTCCCAAAATCAGACTTGACACCAGAGAGGCTGAATACCGCACTGAGTCAATGCGGTCTTAGCCTCTCTGGTCTCAACACTCTGTCTGATTTTGGATTTTTTTCCCCCCCCAAAATCAGACTTGACACCAGAGAGGCTGAATACCGCACTGAGTCAATGCAGTCTTAGCCTTTCTGGTCTCAACACTCTGTCTGATTTTGGATTTTTTTTCCCCCCCCCAAAATCAGAGTATTGACACCAGAGAGGCTGAATACCGCACTGAGTCAATGCGGTCTTAGCCTCTCTGGTCTCAACACTCTGTCTGATTTTGGATTTTTTCCCCCCCCCCCCAAAATCAGACAGAGTATTGACACCAGAGAGGCTGTATAGCACACTGAGTCAATGCGGTTTTAGCCTCTCTGGTCTCAACACTCTGTCTCATTTTGGATTTTTTTTTTTTTTTTTCCCAAAATCAGAGTATTGACACCAGAGAGGCTGAATACCGCACTGAGTCAATGCCTCTCTGGTCTCAACACTGTCTGATTTTGGATTTTTTTTCTTTCTTCCAAAATCAGACAGAGGATTGACACCAGAGAGGCTGAATACCGCACTAAGTCAATGCGGTCTTAGCCTCTCTGGTCTCAACACTCTGTCTGATTTTGGAAAAAATAAAAAAATCTCCCAAAATCAGACAGAGTATTGACACCAGAGAGGCTGTATAGCACACTGAGTCAATGCGGTCTTAGCCTCTCTGGTCTCAACACTCTGTCTGATTTTGGATTTTTTTTTCTTCCCAAAATCAGACT
This sequence comes from Poromitra crassiceps, assembly GCF_964638095.1. NCBI lineage: Eukaryota > Metazoa > Chordata > Actinopteri > Beryciformes > Melamphaidae > Poromitra > Poromitra crassiceps. The sequence goes on along the minus strand of NW_028151923.1, from coordinate 64,564 downwards.
TGACACCAGAGTTGGCTGAATACTGCACTGAGTCAATGCGGTCTTAGCCTCTCTGGTCTCAACACTCTGTCTGATTTTGGAAAAAAAAAAAAAAATCTCCCCAAATCAGACAGAGTATTGACACCAGAGAGGCTGAATACCGCACTGAGTCAATGCCTCTCTGGTCTCAACACTGTCTGATTTTGGATTTTTTTTCTTTCTTCCAAAATCAGACAGAGGATTGACACCAGAGAGGCTGAATACCGCACGGAGTCAATGCGGTCTTAGCCTCTCTGGTCTCAACACTCTGTCTGATTTTGGAAAAAATAAAAAAAATCTCCCAAAATCAGACAGAGTATTGACACCAGAGAGGCTGTATAGCACACTGAGTCAATGCGGTCTTAGCCTCTCTGGTCTCAACACTCTGTCTGATTTTGGATTTTTTTTTTTTCTTTCCCAAAATCAGACTTGACACCAGAGAGGCTGAATACCGCACTGAGTCAATGCGGTCTTAGCCTCTCTGGTCTCAACACTCTGTCTGATTTTGGATTTTTTTTTTTTCCCAAAATCAGACTTGACACCAGAGAGGCTGAATACCGCACTGAGTCAATGCGGTCTTAGCCTCTCTGGTCTCAACACTCTGTCTGATTTTGGATTTTTTTTTTTTTTTCCAAAATCAGACTTGACACCAGAGAGGCTGAATACCGCACTGAGTCAATGCGGTCTTAGCCTCTCTGGTCTCAACACTCTGTCTGATTTTGGATTTTTTTTTCTCCCAAAATCAGACAGAGTATTGACACCAGAGAGGCTGTATAGCACACTGAGTCAATGCGGTCTTAGCCTCTCTGGTCTCAACACTCTGTCTGATTTTGGATTTTTTTTTTTCTTTCCCAAAATCAGACTTGACACCAGAGAGGCTGAATACCGCACTGAGTCAATGCGGTCTTAGCCTCTCTGGTCTCAACACTCTGTCTGATTTTGGATTTTTTTTTTCTCCCAAAATCAGACTTGACACCAGAGAGGCTGAATACCGCACTGAGTCAATGCGGTCTTAGCCTCTCTGGTCTCAACACTCTGTCTGATTTTGGATTTTTTTTTTTTTTTCCAAAATCAGACTTGACACCAGAGAGGCTGAATACCGCACTGAGTCAATGCGGTCTTAGCCTCTCTGGTCTCAACACTCTGTCTGATTTTGGATTTTTTTTTCTCCCAAAATCAGACAGAGTATTGACACCAGAGAGGCTGTATAGCACACTGAGTCAATGCAGTTTTAGCCTCTCTGGTGTCAACACTCTGTCTGATTTTGGATTTTTTTTTTTTCCCCCAAAAAATCAGAGTTTGACACCAGAGAGGCTGAATACCGCACTGAGTCAATGCGGTCTTAGCCTCTCTGGTCTCAACAATCTGTCTGATTTTGGATTTTTTTTTCTTTCCCAAAATCAGAGTATTGACACCAGAGAGGCTGAATACCGCACTGAGTCAATGCGGTCTTAGCCTCTCTGGTCTCAACAATCTGTCTGATTTTGGATTTTTTTTTCTTTCCCAAAATCAGAGTATTGACACCAGAGAGGCTGAATACCGCACTGAGTCAATGCAGTCTTAGCCTCTCTGGTCTCAACACTCTGTCTGATTTTGGATTTTTTTTTCCCCAAAATCAGACAGAGTATTGACACCAAAGAGGCTGTATAGCACACTGATTCAATGCAGTTTTAGCCTCTCTGGTGTCAACACTCTGTCTGATTTTGGATTTTTTTTTCCCCCCCCAAAATCAGAGTATTGACACCAGAGAGGCTGAATACCGCACTGAGTCAATGCGGTCTTAGCCTCTCTGGTCTCAACACTCTGTCTGATTTTGGATTTGTTTTTGTTTTTCCCAAAATCAGACTTGACACCAGAGAGGCTGAATACCGCACTGAGTCAATGCGGTCTTAGCCTCTCTGGTCTCAACACTCTGTCTGATTTTGGATTTTTTTTTTTTCTCCCCAAAATCAGACAGAGTATTGACACCAGAGAGGCTGTATAGCACACTGAGTCAATGCGGTTTTAGCCTCTCTGGTCTCAACACTCTGTCTCATTTTGGATTTTTTTCCCCCCCAAAATCAGAGTATTGACACCAGAGAGGCTGAATACCGCACTGAGTCAATGCGGTCTGAGGCTCTCTGGTCTCAACACTCTGTCTGATTTTTGATTTTTTTTTTCTTCCCAAAATCAGTCTTGACACCAGAGAGGCTGAATACCGCACTGAGTCAATGCCTCTCTGGTCTCAACACTGTCTGATTTTGGTTTTTTTTTCTTTCTTCCAAAATCAGACAGAGGATTGACACCAGAGAGGCTGAATACCGCACTGAGTCAATGCGGTCTTAGCCTCTCTGGTCTCAACACTCTGTCTGATTTTGGAAAAAATAAAAAAAATCTTCCAAATTCAGACAGAGTATTGACACCAGAGAGGCTGTATAGCACACTGAGTCAATGCAGTCTTAGCCTCTCTGGTCTCAACACTCTGTCTGATTTTGGATTTTTTTTTTCTTCCCAAAATCAGACTTGACACCAGAGAGGCTGAATACCGCACTGAGTCAATGCGGTCTTAGCCTCTCTGGTCTTAACACTCTGTCTGATTTTGGATTTTTTTTCCCCCAAAATCAGACAGAGTATTGACACCAGAGAGGCTGTATAGCACACTGATTCAATGCAGTTTTAGCCTCTCTGGTGTCAACACTCTGTCTGATTTTGGATTTTTTTTTTCTTTCCCAAAATCAGAGTATTGACACCAGAGAGGCTGAATACCGCACTGAGTCAATGCAGTCTTAGCCTCTCTGGTCTCAACACTCTGTCTGATTTTGGATTTTTTTTTTTTTTTTTTCCCAAAATCAGACTTGACACCAGAGAGGCTGAATACCGCACTGAGTCAATGCGGTCTTAGCCTCTCTGGTCTCAACAATCTGTCTGATTTTGGATTTTTTTTTTCTTTCCCAAAATCAGAGTATTGACACCAGAGAGGCTGAATACCGCACTGAGTCAATGCAGTCTTAGCCTCTCTGGTCTCAACACTCTGTCTGATTTTGGATTTTTTTTTTTTTTTTTTTCCCAAAATCAGACTTGACACCAGAGAGGCTGAATACCGCACTGAGTCAATGCGGTCTTAGCCTCTCTGGTCTCAACACTCTGTCTGATTTTGGATTTTTTTTTTTCTCCCCAAAATCAGACAGAGTATTGACACCAGAGAGGCTGTATAGCACACTGAGTCAATGCGGTTTTAGCCTCTCTGGTCTCAACACTCTGTCTCATTTTGGATTTTTTTTTCCCCCAAAATCAGAGTATTGACACCAGAGAGGCTGAATACCGCACTGAGTCAATGCGGTCTTAGGCTCTCTGGTCTCAACACTCTGTCTGATTTTTGATTTTTTTTTTCTTCCCAAAATCAGTCTTGACACCAGAGAGGCTGAATACTGCACTGAGTCAATGCGGTCTTAGCCTCTCTGGTCTCAACACTCTGTCTGATTTTGGAAAAAAAAAAAAAATCTCCCCAAATCAGACAGAGTATTGACACCAGAGAGGCTGAATACCGCACTGAGTCAATGCCTCTCTGGTCTCAACACTGTCTGATTTTGGATTTTTTTTCTTTCTTCCAAAATCAGACAGAGGATTGACACCAGAGAGGCTGAATACCGCACGAGTCAATGCGGTCTTAGCCTCTCTGGTCTCAACACTCTGTCTGATTTTGGAAAAAATAAAAAAAATCTCCCAAATTCAGAGAGAGTATTGACACCAGAGAGGCTGTATAGCACACTGAGTCAATGCAGTCTTAGCCTCTCTGGTCTCAACACTCTGTCTGATTTTGGATTTTTTTTTTCTTCCCAAAATCAGACTTGACACCAGAGAGGCTGAATACCGCACTGAGTCAATGCGGTCTTAGCCTCTCTGGTCTCAACACTCTGTCTGATTTTGGATTTTTTTTTTCCCAAAATCAGACAGAGTATTGACACCAGAGAGGCTGTATAGCACACTGATTCAATGCAGTTTTAGCCTCTCTGGTGTCAACACTGTCTGATTTTGGATTTTTTTTTTTCCCCCCAAAATCAGAGTATTGACACCAGAGAGGCTGAATACCGCACTGAGTCAATGCGGTCTTAGCCTCTCTGGTCTCAACAATCTGTCTGATTTTGGATTTTTTTTTTCTTTCCCAAAATCAGAGTATTGACACCAGAGAGGCTGAATACCGCACTGAGTCAATGCGGTCTTAGCCTCTCTGGTCTCAACACTCTGTCTGATTTTGGATTTTTTTTTCTTCCCAAAATCAGACTTGACACCAGAGAGGCTGAATACCGCACTGAGTCAATGAGGTCTTAGCCTCTCTGGTCTCAACACTCTGTCTGATTTTGGATTTTTTTTCCCCCAAAATCAGACAGAGTATTGACACCAAAGAGGCTGTATAGCACACTGATTCAATGCAGTTTTAGCCTCTCTGGTGTCAACACTCTGTCTGATTTTGGATTTTTTTTCCCCCCCCCCAAAATCAGAGTATTGACACCAGAGAGGCTGAATACCGCACTGAGTCAATGCGGTCTTAGCCTCTCTGGTCTCAACACTCTGTCTGATTTTGGATTTTTTTTTTTTTTTTCCCAAAATCAGACTTGACACCAGAGAGGCTGAATACCGCACTGAGTCAATGCGGTCTTAGCCTCTCTGGTCTCAACACTCTGTCTGATTTTGGATTTTTTTTTTCCCAAAATCAGACAGAGTATTGACACCAGAGAGGCTGTATAGCACACTGATTCAATGCAGTTTTAGCCTCTCTGGTGTCAACACTGTCTGATTTTGGATTTTTTTTTTCCCCCCCAAAATCAGAGTATTGACACCAGAGAGCCTGAATACCGCACTGAGTCAATGCGGTCTTAGCCTCTCTGGTCTCAACAATCTGTCTGATTTTGGATTTTTTTTTTCTTTCCCAAAATCAGAGTATTGACACCAGAGAGGCTGAATACCGCACTGAGTCAATGCGGTCTTAGCCTCTCTGGTCTCAACACTCTGTCTGATTTTGGATTTTTTTTTCTTCCCAAAATCAGACTTGACACCAGAGAGGCTGAATACCGCACTGAGTCAATGAGGTCTTAGCCTCTCTGGTCTCAACACTCTGTCTGATTTTGGATTTTTTTTCCCCCAAAATCAGACAGAGTATTGACACCAAAGAGGCTGTATAGCACACTGATTCAATGCAGTTTTAGCCTCTCTGGTGTCAACACTCTGTCTGATTTTGGATTTTTTTTCCCCCCCCCCAAAATCAGAGTATTGACACCAGAGAGGCTGAATACCGCACTGAGTCAATGCGGTCTTAGCCTCTCTGGTCTCAACACTCTGTCTGATTTTGGATTTTTTTTTTTTTTTTCCCAAAATCAGACTTGACACCAGAGAGGCTGAATACCGCACTGAGTCAATGCGGTCTTAGCCTCTCTGGTCTCAACACTCTGTCTGATTTTGGATTTTTTTTTTTTCTCCCCAAAATCAGACAGAGTATTGACACCAGAGAGGCTGTATAGCACACTGAGTCAATGCGGTTTTAGCCTCTCTGGTCTCAACACTCTGTCTCATTTTGGATTTTTTTTTTCCCCCAAAATCAGAGTATTGACACCAGAGAGGCTGAATACCGCACTGAGTCAATGCGGTCTGAGGCTCTCTGGTCTCAACACTCTGTCTGATTTTTGATTTTTTTTTTCTTCCCAAAATCAGTCTTGACACCAGAGAGGCTGAATACCGCACTGAGTCAATGCCTCTCTGGTCTCAACACTGTCTGATTTTTTTTTTTTTTTCTTTCTTCCAAAATCAGACAGAGGATTGACACCAGAGAGGCTGAATACCGCACTGAGTCAATGCGGTCTTAGCCTCTCTGGTCTCAACACTCTGTCTGATTTTGGAAAAAATAAAAAAAAATCTTCCAAATTCAGACAGAGTATTGACACCAGAGAGGCTGTATAGCACACTGAGTCAATGCAGTCTTAGCCTCTCTGGTCTCAACACTCTGTCTGATTTTGGTTTTTTTTTTCCCCAAAATCAGACAGAGTATTGACACCAGAGAGGCTGTATAGCACACTGATTCAATGCAGTTTTAGCCTCTCTGGTGTCAACACTCTGTCTGATTTTGGATTTTTCCCCCCCCCCCCCCAAAATCAGAGTATTGACACCAGAGAGGCTGAATACCGCACTGAGTCAATGCGGTCTTAGCCTCTCTGGTCTCAACAATCTGTCTGATTTTGGATTTTTTTTTTCTTTCCCAAAATCAGAGTATTGACACCAGAGAGGCTGAATACCGCACTGAGTCAATGCGGTCTTAGCCTCTCTGGTCTCAACACTCTGTCTGATTTTGGATTTTTTTTTTTTCTCCCAAAATCAGACTTGACACCAGAGAGGCTGAATACCGCACTGAGTCAATGCGGTCTTAGCCTCTCTGGTTTCAACACTCTGTCTGATTTTGGATTTTTTTTTCCCAAAATCAGACAGAGTATTGACACCAGAGAGGCTGTATAGCACACTGATTCAATGCAGTTTTAGCCTCTCTGGTTTCAACACTCTGTCTGATTTTGGATTTTTTTTTCCCAAAATCAGACAGAGTATTGACACCAGAGAGGCTGTATAGCACACTGATTCAATGCAGTTTTAGCCTCTCTGGTGTCAACACTCTGTCTGATTTTGGATTTTTTTTCCCCCCCCAAAATCAGAGTATTGACACCAGAGAGGCTGAATACTGCACTGAGTCAATGCGGTCTTAGCCTCTCTGGTCTCAACACTCTGTCTGATTTTGGAAAAAAAAAAAAAAATCTCCCCAAATCAGACAGAGTATTGACACCAGAGAGGCTGAATACCGCACTGAGTCAATGCCTCTCTGGTCTCAACACTGTCTGATTTTGGATTTTTTTTCTTTCTTCCAAAATCAGACAGAGGATTGACACCAGAGAGGCTGTATAGCACACTGAGTCAATGCGGTCTTAGCCTCTCTGGTCTCAACACTCTGTCTGATTTTGGATTTTTTTTTTCTTCCCAAAATCAGACTTGACACCAGAGAGGCTGAATACCGCACTGAGTCAATGCGGTCTTAGCCTCTCTGGTCTCAACACTCTGTCTGATTTTGGATTTTTTTTCTTCTTCCCAAAATCAGACTTGACACCAGAGAGGCTGAATACCGCACTGAGTCAATGCGGTCTTAGCCTCTCTGGTCTCAACACTCTGTCTCATTTTGGATTTTTTTTCCCCCCCAAAATCAGAGTATTGACACCAGAGAGGCTGAATACCGCACTGAGTCAATGCGGTCTGAGGCTCTCTGGTCTCAACACTCTGTCTGATTTTTGATTTTTTTTTTCTTCCCAAAATCAGTCTTGACACCAGAGAGGCTGAATACTGCACTGAGTCAATGCCTCTCTGGTCTCAACACTGTCTGATTTTTTTTTTTTTTCTTTCTTCCAAAATCAGACAGAGGATTGACACCAGAGAGGCTGAATACCGCACTGAGTCAATGCGGTCTTAGCCTCTCTGGTCTCAACACTCTGTCTGATTTTGGAAAAAATAAAAAAAATCTTCCAAATTCAGACAGAGTATTGACACCAGAGAGGCTGTATAGCACACTGAGTCAATGCAGTCTTAGCCTCTCTGGTCTCAACACTCTGTCTGATTTTGGATTTTTTTTCCCCCAAAATCAGACAGAGTATTGACACCAGAGAGGCTGTATAGCACACTGATTCAATGCAGTTTTAGCCTCTCTGGTGTCAACACTCTGTCTGATTTTGGATTTTTTTTTTCCCCCCCCAAAATCAGAGTATTGACACCAGAGAGGCTGAATACCGCACTGAGTCAATGCGGTCTTAGCCTCTCTGGTCTCAACAATCTGTCTGATTTTGGATTTTTTTTTTCTTTCCCAAAATCAGAGTATTGACACCAGAGAGGCTGAATACCGCACTGAGTCAATGCGGTCTTAGCCTCTCTGGTCTCAACACTCTGTCTGATTTTGGATTTTTTTTTTCTCCCAAAATCAGACTTGACACCAGAGAGGCTGAATACCGCACTGAGTCAATGCGGTCTTAGCCTCTCTGGTTTCAACACTCTGTCTGATTTTGGATTTTTTTTCCCCAAAATCAGACAGAGTATTGACACCAGAGAGGCTGTATAGCACACTGATTCAATGCAGTTTTAGCCTCTCTGGTTTCAACACTCTGTCTGATTTTGGATTTTTTTTTCCCAAAATCAGACAGAGTATTGACACCAGAGAGGCTGTATAGCACACTGATTCAATGCAGTTTTAGCCTCTCTGGTGTCAACACTCTGTCTGATTTTGGATTTTTTTTTCCCCCCCAAAATCAGAGTCTTGACACCAGAGAGGCTGAATACTGCACTGAGTCAATGCGGTCTTAGCCTCTCTGGTCTCAACACTCTGTCTGATTTTGGAAAAAAAAAAAAAATCTCCCCAAATCAGACAGAGTATTGACACCAGAGAGGCTGAATACCGCACTGAGTCAATGCCTCTCTGGTCTCAACACTGTCTGATTTTGGATTTTTTTTCTTTCTTCCAAAATCAGACAGAGGATTGACACCAGAGAGGCTGAATACCGCACGAGTCAATGCGGTCTTAGCCTCTCTGGTCTCAACACTCTGTCTGATTTTGGAAAAAATAAAAAAAATCTCCCAAATTCAGAGAGAGTATTGACACCAGAGAGGCTGTATAGCACACTGAGTCAATGCAGTCTTAGCCTCTCTGGTCTCAACACTCTGTCTGATTTTGGATTTTTTTTTTCTTCCCAAAATCAGACTTGACACCAGAGAGGCTGAATACCGCACTGAGTCAATGCGGTCTTAGCCTCTCTGGTCTCAACACTCTGTCTGATTTTGGATTTTTTTTTTTCCCAAAATCAGACAGAGTATTGACACCAGAGAGGCTGTATAGCACACTGATTCAATGCAGTTTTAGCCTCTCTGGTGTCAACACTGTCTGATTTTGGATTTTTTTTTTCCCCCCCAAAATCAGAGTATTGACACCAGAGAGGCTGAATACCGCACTGAGTCAATGCGGTCTTAGCCTCTCTGGTCTCAACAATCTGTCTGATTTTGGATTTTTTTTTTCTTTCCCAAAATCAGAGTATTGACACCAGAGAGGCTGAATACCGCACTGAGTCAATGCGGTCTTAGCCTCTCTGGTCTCAACACTCTGTCTGATTTTGGATTTTTTTTTCTTCCCAAAATCAGACTTGACACCAGAGAGGCTGAATACCGCACTGAGTCAATGAGGTCTTAGCCTCTCTGGTCTCAACACTCTGTCTGATTTTGGATTTTTTTTCCCCCAAAATCAGACAGAGTATTGACACCAAAGAGGCTGTATAGCACACTGATTCAATGCAGTTTTAGCCTCTCTGGTGTCAACACTCTGTCTGATTTTGGATTTTTTTTTTTCCCCCCAAAATCAGAGTATTGACACCAGAGAGGCTGAATACCGCACTGAGTCAATGCGGTCTTAGCCTCTCTGGTCTCAACACTCTGTCTGATTTTGGATTTTTTTTTTTTTTTCCCCCAAAATCAGACTTGACACCAGAGAGGCTGAATACCGCACTGAGTCAATGCGGTCTTAGCCTCTCTGGTCTCAACACTCTGTCTCATTTTGGATTTTTTTTTTCCCCCAAAATCAGAGTATTGACACCAGAGAGGCTGAATACCGCACTGAGTCAATGCGGTCTGAGGCTCTCTGGTCTCAACACTCTGTCTGATTTTTGATTTTTTTTTCCTTCCCAAAATCAGTCTTGACACCAGAGAGGCTGAATACCGCACTGAGTCAATGCCTCTCTGGTCTCAACACTGTCTGATTTTGTTTTTTTTTTCTTTCTTCCAAAATCAGACAGAGGATTGACACCAGAGAGGCTGAATACCGCACTGAGTCAATGCGGTCTTAGCCTCTCTGGTCTCAACACTCTGTCTGATTTTGGAAAAAATAAAAAAAATCTTCCAAATTCAGACAGAGTATTGACACCAGAGAGGCTGTATAGCACACTGAGTCAATGCAGTCTTAGCCTCTCTGGTCTCAACACTCTGTCTGATTTTGGATTTTTTTTCCCCCAAAATCAGACAGAGTATTGACACCAGAGAGGCTGTATAGCACACTGATTCAATGCAGTTTTAGCCTCTCTGGTGTCAACACTCTGTCTGATTTTGGATTTTTTTTCCCCCCCCCAAAATCAGAGTATTGACACCAGAGAGGCTGAATACCGCACTGAGTCAATGCGGTCTTAGCCTCTCTGGTCTCAACAATCTGTCTGATTTTGGATTTTTTTTTTCTTTCCCAAAATCAGAGTATTGACACCAGAGAGGCTGAATACCGCACTGAGTCAATGCGGTCTTAGCCTCTCTGGTCTCAACACTCTGTCTGATTTTGGATTTTTTTTTTCTCCCAAAATCAGACTTGACACCAGAGAGGCTGAATACCGCACTGAGTCAATGCGGTCTTAGCCTCTCTGGTTTCAACACTCTGTCTGATTTTGGATTTTTTTTTCCCAAAATCAGACAGAGTATTGACACCAGAGAGGCTGTATAGCACACTGATTCAATGCAGTTTTAGCCTCTCTGGTTTCAACACTCTGTCTGATTTTGGATTTTTTTTTCCCAAAATCAGACAGAGTATTGACACCAGAGAGGCTGTATAGCACACTGATTCAATGCAGTTTTAGCCTCTCTGGTGTCAACACTCTGTCTGATTTTGGATTTTTTTTTCCCCCCCAAAATCAGAGTCTTGACACCAGAGAGGCTGAATACTGCACTGAGTCAATGCGGTCTTAGCCTCTCTGGTCTCAACACTCTGTCTGATTTTGGAAAAAAAAAAAAAATCCCCCCTGAAATCAGACAGAGTATTGACACCAGAGAGGCTGAATACCGCACTGAGTCAATGCCTCTCTGGTCTCAACACTGTCTGATTTTGGATTTTTTTTCTTTCTTCCAAAATCAGACAGAGGATTGACACCAGAGAGGCTGAATACCGCACGAGTCAATGCGGTCTTAGCCTCTCTGGTCTCAACACTCTGTCTGATTTTGGAAAAAATAAAAAAAATCTCCCAAATTCAGAGAGAGTATTGACACCAGAGAGGCTGTATAGCACACTGAGTCAATGCAGTCTTAGCCTCTCTGGTCTCAACACTCTGTCTGATTTTGGATTTTTTTTTTCCCAAAATCAGACAGAGTATTGACACCAGAGAGGCTGTATAGCACACTGATTCAATGCAGTTTTAGCCTCTCTGGTGTCAACACTGTCTGATTTTGGATTTTTTTTTTCCCCCCCAAAATCAGAGTATTGACACCAGAGAGGCTGAATACCGCACTGAGTCAATGCGGTCTTAGCCTCTCTGGTCTCAACAATCTGTCTGATTTTGGATTTTTTTTTTCTTTCCCAAAATCAGAGTATTGACACCAGAGAGGCTGAATACCGCACTGAGTCAATGCGGTCTTAGCCTCTCTGGTCTCAACACTCTGTCTGATTTTGGATTTTTTTTTCTTCCCAAAATCAGACTTGACACCAGAGAGGCTGAATACCGCACTGAGTCAATGAGGTCTTAGCCTCTCTGGTCTCAACACTCTGTCTGATTTTGGATTTTTTTTCCCCCCAAAATCAGACAGAGTATTGACACCAAAGAGGCTGTATAGCACACTGATTCAATGCAGTTTTAGCCTCTCTGGTGTCAACACTCTGTCTGATTTTGGATTTTTTTTTTTCCCCCCCAAAATCAGAGTATTGACACCAGAGAGGCTGAATACCGCACTGAGTCAATGCGGTCTTAGCCTCTCTGGTCTCAACACTCTGTCTGATTTTGGATTTTTTTTTTTTTTTCCCAAAATCAGACTTGACACCAGAGAGGCTGAATACCGCACTGAGTCAATGCGGTCTTAGCCTCTCTGGTCTCAACACTCTGTCTCATTTTGGATTTTTTTTCCCCCCCAAAATCAGAGTATTGACACCAGAGAGGCTGAATACCGCACTGAGTCAATGCGGTCTGAGGCTCTCTGGTCTCAACACTCTGTCTGATTTTTGATTTTTTTTTTCTTCCCAAAATCAGTCTTGACACCAGAGAGGCTGAATACCGCACTGAGTCAATGCCTCTCTGGTCTCAACACTGTCTGATTTTTTTTTTTTTTTCTTTCTTCCAAAATCAGACAGAGGATTGACACCAGAGAGGCTGAATACCGCACTGAGTCAATGCGGTCTTAGCCTCTCTGGTCTCAACACTGTCTGATTTTGGAAAAAATAAAAAAAATCTTCCAAATTCAGACAGAGTATTGACACCAGAGAGGCTGTATAGCACACTGAGTCAATGCAGTCTTAGCCTCTCTGGTCTCAACACTCTGTCTGATTTTGGATTTTTTTTCCCCCAAAATCAGACAGAGTATTGACACCAGAGAGGCTGTATAGCACACTGATTCAATGCAGTTTTAGCCTCTCTGGTGTCAACACTCTGTCTGATTTTGGATTTTTTTTTTTCCCCCCCAAAATCAGAGTATTGACACCAGAGAGGCTGAATACCGCACTGAGTCAATGCGGTCTTAGCCTCTCTGGTCTCAACAATCTGTCTGATTTTGGATTTTTTTTTTCTTTCCCAAAATCAGAGTATTGACACCAGAGAGGCTGAATACCGCACTGAGTCAATGCGGTCTTAGCCTCTCTGGTCTCAACACTCTGTCTGATTTTGGATTTTTTTTTTCTCCCAAAATCAGACTTGACACCAGAGAGGCTGAATACCGCACTGAGTCAATGCGGTCTTAGCCTCTCTGGTTTCAACACTCTGTCTGATTTTGGATTTTTTTTTCCCAAAATCAGACAGAGTATTGACACCAGAGAGGCTGTATAGCACACTGATTCAATGCAGTTTTAGCCTCTCTGGTTTCAACACTCTGTCTGATTTTGGATTTTTTTTTCCCAAAATCAGACAGAGTATTGACACCAGAGAGGCTGTATAGCACACTGATTCAATGCAGTTTTAGCCTCTCTGGTGTCAACACTCTGTCTGATTTTGGATTTTTTTTCCCCCCCCAAAATCAGAGTATTGACACCAGAGAGGCTGAATACTGCACTGAGTCAATGCGGTCTTAGCCTCTCTGGTCTCAACACTCTGTCTGATTTTGGAAAAAAAAAAAAAAATCTCCCCAAATCAGACAGAGTATTGACACCAGAGAGGCTGAATACCGCACTGAGTCAATGCCTCTCTGGTCTCAACACTGTCTGATTTTGGATTTTTTTTCTTTCTTCCAAAATCAGACAGAGGATTGACACCAGAGAGGCTGTATAGCACACTGAGTCAATGCGGTCTTAGCCTCTCTGGTCTCAACACTCTGTCTGATTTTGGATTTTTTTTTTCTTCCCAAAATCAGACTTGACACCAGAGAGGCTGAATACCGCACTGAGTCAATGCGGTCTTAGCCTCTCTGGTTTCAACACTCTGTCTGATTTTGGATTTTTTTTTCCCAAAATCAGACAGAGTATTGACACCAGAGAGGCTGTATAGCACACTGATTCAATGCAGTTTTAGCCTCTCTGGTTTCAACACTCTGTCTGATTTTGGATTTTTTTTTCCCAAAATCAGACAGAGTATTGACACCAGAGAGGCTGTATAGCACACTGATTCAATGCAGTTTTAGCCTCTCTGGTGTCAACACTCTGTCTGATTTTGGATTTTTTTTTCCCCCCCAAAATCAGAGTATTGACACCAGAGAGGCTGAATACTGCACTGAGTCAATGCGGTCTTAGCCTCTCTGGTCTCAACACTCTGTCTGATTTTGGAAAAAAAAAAAAAAATCTCCCCAAATCAGACAGAGTATTGACACCAGAGAGGCTGAATACCGCACTGAGTCAATGCCTCTCTGGTCTCAACACTGTCTGATTTTGGATTTTTTTTCTTTCTTCCAAAATCAGACAGAGGATTGACACCAGAGAGGCTGTATAGCACACTGAGTCAATGCGGTCTTAGCCTCTCTGGTCTCAACACTCTGTCTGATTTTGGATTTTTTTTTTCTTCCCAAAATCAGACTTGACACCAGAGAGGCTGAATACCGCACTGAGTCAATGCGGTCTTAGCCTCTCTGGTCTCAACACTCTGTCTGATTTTGGATTTTTTTTTTCTTCCCAAAATCAGACTTGACACCAGAGAGGCTGAATACCGCACTGAGTCAATGCGGTCTTAGCCTCTCTGGTCTCAACACTCTGTCTCATTTTGGATTTTTTTTTTCCCCCAAAATCAGAGTATTGACACCAGAGAGGCTGAATACCGCACTGAGTCAATGCGGTCTGAGGCTCTCTGGTCTCAACACTCTGTCTGATTTTTGATTTTTTTTTTCTTCCCAAAATCAGTCTTGACACCAGAGAGGCTGAATACCGCACTGAGTCAATGCCTCTCTGGTCTCAACACTGTCTGATTTTTTTTTTTTTTCTTTCTTCCAAAATCAGACAGAGGATTGACACCAGAGAGGCTGAATACCGCACTGAGTCAATGCGGTCTTAGCCTCTCTGGTCTCAACACTCTGTCTGATTTTGGAAAAAATAAAAAAAATCTTCCAAATTCAGACAGAGTATTGACACCAGAGAGGCTGTATAGCACACTGAGTCAATGCAGTCTTAGCCTCTCTGGTCTCAACACTCTGTCTGATTTTGGATTTTTTTTCCCCCAAAATCAGACAGAGTATTGACACCAGAGAGGCTGTATAGCACACTGATTCAATGCAGTTTTAGCCTCTCTGGTGTCAACACTCTGTCTGATTTTGGATTTTTTTTTTTCCCCCCCAAAATCAGAGTATTGACACCAGAGAGGCTGAATACCGCACTGAGTCAATGCGGTCTTAGCCTCTCTGGTCTCAACAATCTGTCTGATTTTGGATTTTTTTTTTCTTTCCCAAAATCAGAGTATTGACACCAGAGAGGCTGAATACCGCACTGAGTCAATGCGGTCTTAGCCTCTCTGGTCTCAACACTCTGTCTGATTTTGGATTTTTTTTTTCTCCCAAAATCAGACTTGACACCAGAGAGGCTGAATACCGCACTGAGTCAATGCGGTCTTAGCCTCTCTGGTTTCAACACTCTGTCTGATTTTGGATTTTTTTTTCCCAAAATCAGACAGAGTATTGACACCAGAGAGGCTGTATAGCACACTGATTCAATGCAGTTTTAGCCTCTCTGGTTTCAACACTCTGTCTGATTTTGGATTTTTTTTTCCCAAAATCAGACAGAGTATTGACACCAGAGAGGCTGTATAGCACACTGATTCAATGCAGTTTTAGCCTCTCTGGTGTCAACACTCTGTCTGATTTTGGATTTTTTTTCCCCCCCCAAAATCAGAGTATTGACACCAGAGAGGCTGAATACTGCACTGAGTCAATGCGGTCTTAGCCTCTCTGGTCTCAACACTCTGTCTGATTTTGGAAAAAAAAAAAAAAATCTCCCCAAATCAGACAGAGTATTGACACCAGAGAGGCTGAATACCGCACTGAGTCAATGCCTCTCTGGTCTCAACACTGTCTGATTTTGGATTTTTTTTCTTTCTTCCAAAATCAGACAGAGGATTGACACCAGAGAGGCTGTATAGCACACTGAGTCAATGCGGTCTTAGCCTCTCTGGTCTCAACACTCTGTCTGATTTTGGATTTTTTTTTTCTTCCCAAAATCAGACTTGACACCAGAGAGGCTGAATACCGCACTGAGTCAATGCGGTCTTAGCCTCTCTGGTTTCAACACTCTGTCTGATTTTGGATTTTTTTTTCCCAAAATCAGACAGAGTATTGACACCAGAGAGGCTGTATAGCACACTGATTCAATGCAGTTTTAGCCTCTCTGGTTTCAACACTCTGTCTGATTTTGGATTTTTTTTTCCCAAAATCAGACAGAGTATTGACACCAGAGAGGCTGTATAGCACACTGATTCAATGCAGTTTTAGCCTCTCTGGTGTCAACACTCTGTCTGATTTTGGATTTTTTTTTCCCCCCCAAAATCAGAGTATTGACACCAGAGAGGCTGAATACTGCACTGAGTCAATGCGGTCTTAGCCTCTCTGGTCTCAACACTCTGTCTGATTTTGGAAAAAAAAAAAAAAATCTCCCCAAATCAGACAGAGTATTGACACCAGAGAGGCTGAATACCGCACTGAGTCAATGCCTCTCTGGTCTCAACACTGTCTGATTTTGGATTTTTTTTCTTTCTTCCAAAATCAGACAGAGGATTGACACCAGAGAGGCTGTATAGCACACTGAGTCAATGCGGTCTTAGCCTCTCTGGTCTCAACACTCTGTCTGATTTTGGATTTTTTTTTTCTTCCCAAAATCAGACTTGACACCAGAGAGGCTGAATACCGCACTGAGTCAATGCGGTCTTAGCCTCTCTGGTCTCAACACTCTGTCTGATTTTGGATTTTTTTTTTCTTCCCAAAATCAGACTTGACACCAGAGAGGCTGAATACCGCACTGAGTCAATGCGGTCTTAGCCTCTCTGGTCTCAACACTCTGTCTCATTTTGGATTTTTTTTTTCCCCCAAAATCAGAGTATTGACACCAGAGAGGCTGAATACCGCACTGAGTCAATGCGGTCTGAGGCTCTCTGGTCTCAACACTCTGTCTGATTTTTGATTTTTTTTTTCTTCCCAAAATCAGTCTTGACACCAGAGAGGCTGAATACCGCACTGAGTCAATGCCTCTCTGGTCTCAACACTGTCTGATTTTTTTTTTTTTTCTTTCTTCCAAAATCAGACAGAGGATTGACACCAGAGAGGCTGAATACCGCACTGAGTCAATGCGGTCTTAGCCTCTCTGGTCTCAACACTCTGTCTGATTTTGGAAAAAATAAAAAAAATCTTCCAAATTCAGACAGAGTATTGACACCAGAGAGGCTGTATAGCACACTGAGTCAATGCAGTCTTAGCCTCTCTGGTCTCAACACTCTGTCTGATTTTGGATTTTTTTTCCCCCAAAATCAGACAGAGTATTGACACCAGAGAGGCTGTATAGCACACTGATTCAATGCAGTTTTAGCCTCTCTGGTGTCAACACTCTGTCTGATTTTGGATTTTTTTTCCCCCCCCCCAAAATCAGAGTATTGACACCAGAGAGGCTGAATACCGCACTGAGTCAATGCGGTCTTAGCCTCTCTGGTCTCAACAATCTGTCTGATTTTGGATTTTTTTTTTCTTTCCCAAAATCAGAGTATTGACACCAGAGAGGCTGAATACCGCACTGAGTCAATGCGGTCTTAGCCTCTCTGGTCCCAAACACTCTGTCTGATTTTGGATTTTTTTTCTCTCCCAAAATCAGACTTGACACCAGAGAGGCTGAATACCGCACTGAGTCAATGCGGTCTTAGCCTCTCTGGTTTCAACACTCTGTCTGATTTTGGATTTTTTTTCCCCAAAATCAGACAGAGTATTGACACCAGAGAGGCTGTATAGCACACTGATTCAATGCAGTTTTAGCCTCTCTGGTTTCAACACTCTGTCTGATTTTGGATTTTTTTTTCCCAAAATCAGACAGAGTATTGACACCAGAGAGGCTGTATAGCACACTGATTCAATGCAGTTTTAGCCTCTCTGGTGTCAACACTCTGTCTGATTTTGGATTTTTTTTCCCCCCCCAAAATCAGAGTCTTGACACCAGAGAGGCTGAATACTGCACTGAGTCAATGCGGTCTTAGCCTCTCTGGTCTCAACACTCTGTCTGATTTTGGAAAAAAAAAAAAAATCTCCCCAAATCAGACAGAGTATTGACACCAGAGAGGCTGAATACCGCACTGAGTCAATGCCTCTCTGGTCTCAACACTGTCTGATTTTGGATTTTTTTTCTTTCTTCCAAAATCAGACAGAGGATTGACACCAGAGAGGCTGAATACCGCACGAGTCAATGCGGTCTTAGCCTCTCTGGTCTCAACACTCTGTCTGATTTTGGAAAAAATAAAAAAAATCTCCCAAATTCAGAGAGAGTATTGACACCAGAGAGGCTGTATAGCACACTGAGTCAATGCAGTCTTAGCCTCTCTGGTCTCAACACTCTGTCTGATTTTGGATTTTTTTTTTCTTCCCAAAATCAGACTTGACACCAGAGAGGCTGAATACCGCACTGAGTCAATGCGGTCTTAGCCTCTCTGGTCTCAACACTCTGTCTGATTTTGGATTTTTTTTTTCCCAAAATCAGACAGAGTATTGACACCAGAGAGGCTGTATAGCACACTGATTCAATGCAGTTTTAGCCTCTCTGGTGTCAACACTGTCTGATTTTGGATTTTTTTTTCCCCCCCCAAAATCAGAGTATTGACACCAGAGAGGCTGAATACCGCACTGAGTCAATGCGGTCTTAGCCTCTCTGGTCTCAACAATCTGTCTGATTTTGGATTTTTTTTTTCTTTCCCAAAATCAGAGTATTGACACCAGAGAGGCTGAATACCGCACTGAGTCAATGCGGTCTTAGCCTCTCTGGTCTCAACACTCTGTCTGATTTTGGATTTTTTTTTTTCCCAAAATCAGACTTGACACCAGAGAGGCTGAATACCGCACTGAGTCAATGAGGTCTTAGCCTCTCTGGTCTCAACACTCTGTCTGATTTTGGATTTTTTTTCCCCCAAAATCAGACAGAGTATTGACACCAAAGAGGCTGTATAGCACACTGATTCAATGCAGTTTTAGCCTCTCTGGTGTCAACACTCTGTCTGATTTTGGATTTTTTCTTTTCCCCCCAAAATCAGAGTATTGACACCAGAGAGGCTGAATACCGCACTGAGTCAATGCGGTCTTAGCCTCTCTGGTCTCAACACTCTGTCTGATTTTGGATTTTTTTTTTTTTTTCCCCCAAAATCAGACTTGACACCAGAGAGGCTGAATACCGCACTGAGTCAATGCGGTCTTAGCCTCTCTGGTCTCAACACTCTGTCTCATTTTGGATTTTTTTTTTCCCCCAAAATCAGAGTATTGACACCAGAGAGGCTGAATACCGCACTGAGTCAATGCGGTCTGAGGCTCTCTGGTCTCAACACTCTGTCTCATTTTGGATTTTTTTTTTCCCCCAAAATCAGAGTATTGACACCAGAGAGGCTGAATACCGCACTGAGTCAATGCCTCTCTGGTCTCAACACTGTCTGATTTTGGATTTTTTTTCTTTCTTCCAAAATCAGACAGAGGATTGACACCAGAGAGGCTGTATAGCACACTGAGTCAATGCGGTCTTAGCCTCTCTGGTCTCAACACTCTGTCTGATTTTGGATTTTTTTTTTCTTCCCAAAATCAGACTTGACACCAGAGAGGCTGAATACCGCACTGAGTCAATGCGGTCTTAGCCTCTCTGGTCTCAACACTCTGTCTGATTTTGGATTTTTTTTTTCTTCCCAAAATCAGACTTGACACCAGAGAGGCTGAATACCGCACTGAGTCAATGCGGTCTTAGCCTCTCTGGTCTCAACACTCTGTCTCATTTTGGATTTTTTTTTTCCCCCAAAATCAGAGTATTGACACCAGAGAGGCTGAATACCGCACTGAGTCAATGCGGTCTGAGGCTCTCTGGTCTCAACACTCTGTCTGATTTTTGATTTTTTTTTTCTTCCCAAAATCAGTCTTGACACCAGAGAGGCTGAATACCGCACTGAGTCAATGCCTCTCTGGTCTCAACACTGTCTGATTTTTTTTTTTTTTCTTTCTTCCAAAATCAGACAGAGGATTGACACCAGAGAGGCTGAATACCGCACTGAGTCAATGCAGTCTTAGCCTCTCTGGTCTCAACACTCTGTCTGATTTTGGAAAAAATAAAAAAAATCTTCCAAATTCAGACAGAGTATTGACACCAGAGAGGCTGTATAGCACACTGAGTCAATGCAGTCTTAGCCTCTCTGGTCTCAACACTCTGTCTGATTTTGGATTTTTTTTCCCCCAAAATCAGACAGAGTATTGACACCAGAGAGGCTGTATAGCACACTGATTCAATGCAGTTTTAGCCTCTCTGGTGTCAACACTCTGTCTGATTTTGGATTTTTTTTTCCCCCCCCCAAAATCAGAGTATTGACACCAGAGAGGCTGAATACCGCACTGAGTCAATGCGGTCTTAGCCTCTCTGGTCTCAACAATCTGTCTGATTTTGGATTTTTTTTTTCTTTCCCAAAATCAGAGTATTGACACCAGAGAGGCTGAATACCGCACTGAGTCAATGCGGTCTTAGCCTCTCTGGTCCCAAACACTCTGTCTGATTTTGGATTTTTTTTCTCTCCCAAAATCAGACTTGACACCAGAGAGGCTGAATACCGCACTGAGTCAATGCGGTCTTAGCCTCTCTGGTTTCAACACTCTGTCTGATTTTGGATTTTTTTTCCCCAAAATCAGACAGAGTATTGACACCAGAGAGGCTGTATAGCACACTGATTCAATGCAGTTTTAGCCTCTCTGGTTTCAACACTCTGTCTGATTTTGGATTTTTTTTTCCCAAAATCAGACAGAGTATTGACACCAGAGAGGCTGTATAGCACACTGATTCAATGCAGTTTTAGCCTCTCTGGTGTCAACACTCTGTCTGATTTTGGATTTTTTTTCCCCCCCCAAAATCAGAGTCTTGACACCAGAGAGGCTGAATACTGCACTGAGTCAATGCGGTCTTAGCCTCTCTGGTCTCAACACTCTGTCTGATTTTGGAAAAAAAAAAAAAATCTCCCCAAATCAGACAGAGTATTGACACCAGAGAGGCTGAATACCGCACTGAGTCAATGCCTCTCTGGTCTCAACACTGTCTGATTTTGGATTTTTTTTCTTTCTTCCAAAATCAGACAGAGGATTGACACCAGAGAGGCTGAATACCGCACGAGTCAATGCGGTCTTAGCCTCTCTGGTCTCAACACTCTGTCTGATTTTGGAAAAAATAAAAAAAATCTCCCAAATTCAGAGAGAGTATTGACACCAGAGAGGCTGTATAGCACACTGAGTCAATGCAGTCTTAGCCTCTCTGGTCTCAACACTCTGTCTGATTTTGGATTTTTTTTTTCTTCCCAAAATCAGACTTGACACCAGAGAGGCTGAATACCGCACTGAGTCAATGCGGTCTTAGCCTCTCTGGTCTCAACACTCTGTCTGATTTTGGATTTTTTTTTTCCCAAAATCAGACAGAGTATTGACACCAGAGAGGCTGTATAGCACACTGATTCAATGCAGTTTTAGCCTCTCTGGTGTCAACACTGTCTGATTTTGGATTTTTTTTTTCCCCCCCAAAATCAGAGTATTGACACCAGAGAGGCTGAATACCGCACTGAGTCAATGCGGTCTTAGCCTCTCTGGTCTCAACAATCTGTCTGATTTTGGATTTTTTTTTTCTTTCCCAAAATCAGAGTATTGACACCAGAGAGGCTGAATACCGCACTGAGTCAATGCGGTCTTAGCCTCTCTGGTCTCAACACTCTGTCTGATTTTGGATTTTTTTTTCTTCCCAAAATCAGACTTGACACCAGAGAGGCTGAATACCGCACTGAGTCAATGAGGTCTTAGCCTCTCTGGTCTCAACACTCTGTCTGATTTTGGATTTTTTTTCCCCCAAAATCAGACAGAGTATTGACACCAAAGAGGCTGTATAGCACACTGATTCAATGCAGTTTTAGCCTCTCTGGTGTCAACACTCTGTCTGATTTTGGATTTTTTCTTTTCCCCCCAAAATCAGAGTATTGACACCAGAGAGGCTGAATACCGCACTGAGTCAATGCGGTCTTAGCCTCTCTGGTCTCAACACTCTGTCTGATTTTGGATTTTTTTTTTTTTTTCCCCCAAAATCAGACTTGACACCAGAGAGGCTGAATACCGCACTGAGTCAATGCGGTCTTAGCCTCTCTGGTCTCAACACTCTGTCTCATTTTGGATTTTTTTTTTCCCCCAAAATCAGAGTATTGACACCAGAGAGGCTGAATACCGCACTGAGTCAATGCGGTCTGAGGCTCTCTGGTCTCAACACTCTGTCTGATTTTTGATTTTTTTTTTCTTCCCAAAATCAGTCTTGACACCAGAGAGGCTGAATACCGCACTGAGTCAATGCCTCTCTGGTCTCAACACTGTCTGATTTTGTTTTTTTTTTCTTTCTTCCAAAATCAGACAGAGGATTGACACCAGAGAGGCTGAATACCGCACTGAGTCAATGCGGTCTTAGCCTCTCTGGTCTCAACACTCTGTCTGATTTTGGAAAAAATAAAAAAAATCTTCCAAATTCAGACAGAGTATTGACACCAGAGAGGCTGTATAGCACACTGAGTCAATGCAGTCTTAGCCTCTCTGGTCTCAACACTCTGTCTGATTTTGGATTTTTTTTCCCCCAAAATCAGACAGAGTATTGACACCAGAGAGGCTGTATAGCACACTGATTCAATGCAGTTTTAGCCTCTCTGGTGTCAACACTCTGTCTGATTTTGGATTTTTTTTCCCCCCCCCAAAATCAGAGTATTGACACCAGAGAGGCTGAATACCGCACTGAGTCAATGCGGTCTTAGCCTCTCTGGTCTCAACAATCTGTCTGATTTTGGATTTTTTTTTTCTTTCCCAAAATCAGAGTATTGACACCAGAGAGGCTGAATACCGCACTGAGTCAATGCGGTCTTAGCCTCTCTGGTCTCAACACTCTGTCTGATTTTGGATTTTTTTTTTCTCCCAAAATCAGACTTGACACCAGAGAGGCTGAATACCGCACTGAGTCAATGCGGTCTTAGCCTCTCTGGTTTCAACACTCTGTCTGATTTTGGATTTTTTTTCTCCCAAAATCAGACAGAGTATTGACACCAGAGAGGCTGTATAGCACACTGATTCAATGCAGTTTTAGCCTCTCTGGTTTCAACACTCTGTCTGATTTTGGATTTTTTTTTCCCAAAATCAGACAGAGTATTGACACCAGAGAGGCTGTATAGCACACTGATTCAATGCAGTTTTAGCCTCTCTGGTGTCAACACTCTGTCTGATTTTGGATTTTTTTTTCCCCCCCAAAATCAGAGTCTTGACACCAGAGAGGCTGAATACTGCACTGAGTCAATGCGGTCTTAGCCTCTCTGGTCTCAACACTCTGTCTGATTTTGGAAAAAAAAAAAAAATCCCCCCTGAAATCAGACAGAGTATTGACACCAGAGAGGCTGAATACCGCACTGAGTCAATGCCTCTCTGGTCTCAACACTGTCTGATTTTGGATTTTTTTTCTTTCTTCCAAAATCAGACAGAGGATTGACACCAGAGAGGCTGAATACCGCACGAGTCAATGCGGTCTTAGCCTCTCTGGTCTCAACACTCTGTCTGATTTTGGAAAAAATAAAAAAAATCTCCCAAATTCAGAGAGAGTATTGACACCAGAGAGGCTGTATAGCACACTGAGTCAATGCAGTCTTAGCCTCTCTGGTCTCAACACTCTGTCTGATTTTGGATTTTTTTTTTCTTCCCAAAATCAGACTTGACACCAGAGAGGCTGAATACCGCACTGAGTCAATGCGGTCTTAGCCTCTCTGGTCTCAACACTCTGTCTGATTTTGGATTTTTTTTTCCCCAAAATCAGACAGAGTATTGACACCAGAGAGGCTGTATAGCACACTGATTCAATGCAGTTTTAGCCTCTCTGGTGTCAACACTGTCTGATTTTGGATTTTTTTTTTTCCCCCCAAAATCAGAGTATTGACACCAGAGAGGCTGAATACCGCACTGAGTCAATGCGGTCTTAGCCTCTCTGGTCTCAACAATCTGTCTGATTTTGGATTTTTTTTTTATTTCCCAAAATCAGAGTATTGACACCAGAGAGGCTGAATACCGCACTGAGTCAATGCGGTCTTAGCCTCTCTGGTCTCAACACTCTGTCTGATTTTGGATTTTTTTTTTTCCCAAAATCAGACTTGACACCAGAGAGGCTGAATACCGCACTGAGTCAATGAGGTCTTAGCCTCTCTGGTCTCAACACTCTGTCTGATTTTGGATTTTTTTTTCCCCCAAAATCAGACAGAGTATTGACACCAAAGAGGCTGTATAGCACACTGATTCAATGCAGTTTTAGCCTCTCTGGTGTCAACACTCTGTCTGATTTTGGATTTTTTTTTTTCCCCCCCAAAATCAGAGTATTGACACCAGAGAGGCTGAATACCGCACTGAGTCAATGCGGTCTTAGCCTCTCTGGTCTCAACACTCTGTCTGATTTTGGATTTTTTTTTTTTTTTCCCAAAATCAGACTTGACACCAGAGAGGCTGAATACCGCACTGAGTCAATGCGGTCTTAGCCTCTCTGGTCTCAACACTCTGTCTCATTTTGGATTTTTTTTTCCCCCAAAATCAGAGTATTGACACCAGAGAGGCTGAATACCGCACTGAGTCAATGCGGTCTGAGGCTCTCTGGTCTCAACACTCTGTCTGATTTTTGATTTTTTTTTTCTTCCCAAAATCAGTCTTGACACCAGAGAGGCTGAATACCGCACTGAGTCAATGCCTCTCTGGTCTCAACACTGTCTGATTTTTTTTTTTTTTTCTTTCTTCCAAAATCAGACAGAGGATTGACACCAGAGAGGCTGAATACCGCACTGAGTCAATGCGGTCTTAGCCTCTCTGGTCTCAACACTCTGTCTGATTTTGGAAAAAATAAAAAAAATCTTCCAAATTCAGACAGAGTATTGACACCAGAGAGGCTGTATAGCACACTGAGTCAATGCAGTCTTAGCCTCTCTGGTCTCAACACTCTGTCTGATTTTGGATTTTTTTTTCCCCAAAATCAGACAGAGTATTGACACCAGAGAGGCTGTATAGCACACTGATTCAATGCAGTTTTAGCCTCTCTGGTGTCAACACTCTGTCTGATTTTGGTTTTTTTTTTTCCCCCCCCAAAATCAGAGTATTGACACCAGAGAGGCTGAATACCGCACTGAGTCAATGCGGTCTTAGCCTCTCTGGTCTCAACAATCTGTCTGATTTTGGATTTTTTTTTTCTTTCCCAAAATCAGAGTATTGACACCAGAGAGGCTGAATACCGCACTGAGTCAATGCGGTCTTAGCCTCTCTGGTCTCAACACTCTGTCTGATTTTGGATTTTTTTTTTCTCCCAAAATCAGACTTGACACCAGAGAGGCTGAATACCGCACTGAGTCAATGCGGTCTTAGCCTCTCTGATTTCAACACTCTGTCTGATTTTGGATTTTTTTTTCCCAAAATCAGACAGAGTATTGACACCAGAGAGGCTGTATAGCACACTGATTCAATGCAGTTTTAGCCTCTCTGGTTTCAACACTCTGTCTGATTTTGGATTTTTTTTTCCCAAAATCAGACAGAGTATTGACACCAGAGAGGCTGTATAGCACACTGATTCAATGCAGTTTTAGCCTCTCTGGTGTCAACACTCTGTCTGATTTTGGATTTTTTTTCCCCCCCCAAAATCAGAGTATTGACACCAGAGAGGCTGAATACTGCACTGAGTCAATGCGGTCTTAGCCTCTCTGGTCTCAACACTCTGTCTGATTTTGGATTTTTTTTTTCTTTCCCAAAATCAGAGTATTGACACCAGAGAGGCTGAATACCGCACTGAGTCAATGCGGTCTTAGCCTCTCTGGTCTCAACACTCTGTCTGATTTTGGATTTTTTTTTTTCCCAAAATCAGACTTGACACCAGAGAGGCTGAATACCGCACTGAGTCAATGAGGTCTTAGCCTCTCTGGTCTCAACACTCTGTCTGATTTTGGATTTTTTTTCCCCCAAAATCAGACAGAGTATTGACACCAAAGAGGCTGTATAGCACACTGATTCAATGCAGTTTTAGCCTCTCTGGTGTCAACACTCTGTCTGATTTTGGATTTTTTCTTTTCCCCCCAAAATCAGAGTATTGACACCAGAGAGGCTGAATACCGCACTGAGTCAATGCGGTCTTAGCCTCTCTGGTCTCAACACTCTGTCTGATTTTGGATTTTTTTTTTTTTTTCCCCCAAAATCAGACTTGACACCAGAGAGGCTGAATACCGCACTGAGTCAATGCGGTCTTAGCCTCTCTGGTCTCAACACTCTGTCTCATTTTGGATTTTTTTTTTCCCCCAAAATCAGAGTATTGACACCAGAGAGGCTGAATACCGCACTGAGTCAATGCGGTCTGAGGCTCTCTGGTCTCAACACTCTGTCTGATTTTTGATTTTTTTTTTCTTCCCAAAATCAGTCTTGACACCAGAGAGGCTGAATACCGCACTGAGTCAATGCCTCTCTGGTCTCAACACTGTCTGATTTTGTTTTTTTTTTCTTTCTTCCAAAATCAGACAGAGGATTGACACCAGAGAGGCTGAATACCGCACTGAGTCAATGCGGTCTTAGCCTCTCTGGTCTCAACACTCTGTCTGATTTTGGAAAAAATAAAAAAAATCTTCCAAATTCAGACAGAGTATTGACACCAGAGAGGCTGTATAGCACACTGAGTCAATGCAGTCTTAGCCTCTCTGGTCTCAACACTCTGTCTGATTTTGGATTTTTTTTCCCCCAAAATCAGACAGAGTATTGACACCAGAGAGGCTGTATAGCACACTGATTCAATGCAGTTTTAGCCTCTCTGGTGTCAACACTCTGTCTGATTTTGGATTTTTTTTCCCCCCCCCAAAATCAGAGTATTGACACCAGAGAGGCTGAATACCGCACTGAGTCAATGCGGTCTTAGCCTCTCTGGTCTCAACAATCTGTCTGATTTTGGATTTTTTTTTTCTTTCCCAAAATCAGAGTATTGACACCAGAGAGGCTGAATACCGCACTGAGTCAATGCGGTCTTAGCCTCTCTGGTCTCAACACTCTGTCTGATTTTGGATTTTTTTTTTCTCCCAAAATCAGACTTGACACCAGAGAGGCTGAATACCGCACTGAGTCAATGCGGTCTTAGCCTCTCTGGTTTCAACACTCTGTCTGATTTTGGATTTTTTTTCTCCCAAAATCAGACAGAGTATTGACACCAGAGAGGCTGTATAGCACACTGATTCAATGCAGTTTTAGCCTCTCTGGTTTCAACACTCTGTCTGATTTTGGATTTTTTTTTCCCAAAATCAGACAGAGTATTGACACCAGAGAGGCTGTATAGCACACTGATTCAATGCAGTTTTAGCCTCTCTGGTGTCAACACTCTGTCTGATTTTGGATTTTTTTTTCCCCCCCAAAATCAGAGTCTTGACACCAGAGAGGCTGAATACTGCACTGAGTCAATGCGGTCTTAGCCTCTCTGGTCTCAACACTCTGTCTGATTTTGGAAAAAAAAAAAAAATCCCCCCTGAAATCAGACAGAGTATTGACACCAGAGAGGCTGAATACCGCACTGAGTCAATGCCTCTCTGGTCTCAACACTGTCTGATTTTGGATTTTTTTTCTTTCTTCCAAAATCAGACAGAGGATTGACACCAGAGAGGCTGAATACCGCACGAGTCAATGCGGTCTTAGCCTCTCTGGTCTCAACACTCTGTCTGATTTTGGAAAAAATAAAAAAAATCTCCCAAATTCAGAGAGAGTATTGACACCAGAGAGGCTGTATAGCACACTGAGTCAATGCAGTCTTAGCCTCTCTGGTCTCAACACTCTGTCTGATTTTGGATTTTTTTTTTCTTCCCAAAATCAGACTTGACACCAGAGAGGCTGAATACCGCACTGAGTCAATGCGGTCTTAGCCTCTCTGGTCTCAACACTCTGTCTGATTTTGGATTTTTTTTTCCCCAAAATCAGACAGAGTATTGACACCAGAGAGGCTGTATAGCACACTGATTCAATGCAGTTTTAGCCTCTCTGGTGTCAACACTGTCTGATTTTGGATTTTTTTTTTTCCCCCCAAAATCAGAGTATTGACACCAGAGAGGCTGAATACCGCACTGAGTCAATGCGGTCTTAGCCTCTCTGGTCTCAACAATCTGTCTGATTTTGGATTTTTTTTTTATTTCCCAAAATCAGAGTATTGACACCAGAGAGGCTGAATACCGCACTGAGTCAATGCGGTCTTAGCCTCTCTGGTCTCAACACTCTGTCTGATTTTGGATTTTTTTTTTTCCCAAAATCAGACTTGACACCAGAGAGGCTGAATACCGCACTGAGTCAATGAGGTCTTAGCCTCTCTGGTCTCAACACTCTGTCTGATTTTGGATTTTTTTTTCCCCCAAAATCAGACAGAGTATTGACACCAAAGAGGCTGTATAGCACACTGATTCAATGCAGTTTTAGCCTCTCTGGTGTCAACACTCTGTCTGATTTTGGATTTTTTTTTTTCCCCCCCAAAATCAGAGTATTGACACCAGAGAGGCTGAATACCGCACTGAGTCAATGCGGTCTTAGCCTCTCTGGTCTCAACACTCTGTCTGATTTTGGATTTTTTTTTTTTTTTCCCAAAATCAGACTTGACACCAGAGAGGCTGAATACCGCACTGAGTCAATGCGGTCTTAGCCTCTCTGGTCTCAACACTCTGTCTCATTTTGGATTTTTTTTTCCCCCAAAATCAGAGTATTGACACCAGAGAGGCTGAATACCGCACTGAGTCAATGCGGTCTGAGGCTCTCTGGTCTCAACACTCTGTCTGATTTTTGATTTTTTTTTTCTTCCCAAAATCAGTCTTGACACCAGAGAGGCTGAATACCGCACTGAGTCAATGCCTCTCTGGTCTCAACACTGTCTGATTTTTTTTTTTTTTTCTTTCTTCCAAAATCAGACAGAGGATTGACACCAGAGAGGCTGAATACCGCACTGAGTCAATGCGGTCTTAGCCTCTCTGGTCTCAACACTCTGTCTGATTTTGGAAAAAATAAAAAAAATCTTCCAAATTCAGACAGAGTATTGACACCAGAGAGGCTGTATAGCACACTGAGTCAATGCAGTCTTAGCCTCTCTGGTCTCAACACTCTGTCTGATTTTGGATTTTTTTTTCCCCAAAATCAGACAGAGTATTGACACCAGAGAGGCTGTATAGCACACTGATTCAATGCAGTTTTAGCCTCTCTGGTGTCAACACTCTGTCTGATTTTGGTTTTTTTTTTTCCCCCCCCAAAATCAGAGTATTGACACCAGAGAGGCTGAATACCGCACTGAGTCAATGCGGTCTTAGCCTCTCTGGTCTCAACAATCTGTCTGATTTTGGATTTTTTTTTTCTTTCCCAAAATCAGAGTATTGACACCAGAGAGGCTGAATACCGCACTGAGTCAATGCGGTCTTAGCCTCTCTGGTCTCAACACTCTGTCTGATTTTGGATTTTTTTTTTCTCCCAAAATCAGACTTGACACCAGAGAGGCTGAATACCGCACTGAGTCAATGCGGTCTTAGCCTCTCTGATTTCAACACTCTGTCTGATTTTGGATTTTTTTTTCCCAAAATCAGACAGAGTATTGACACCAGAGAGGCTGTATAGCACACTGATTCAATGCAGTTTTAGCCTCTCTGGTTTCAACACTCTGTCTGATTTTGGATTTTTTTTTCCCAAAATCAGACAGAGTATTGACACCAGAGAGGCTGTATAGCACACTGATTCAATGCAGTTTTAGCCTCTCTGGTGTCAACACTCTGTCTGATTTTGGATTTTTTTTCCCCCCCCAAAATCAGAGTATTGACACCAGAGAGGCTGAATACTGCACTGAGTCAATGCGGTCTTAGCCTCTCTGGTCTCAACACTCTGTCTGATTTTGGAAAAAAAAAAAAAAATCTCCCCAAATCAGACAGAGTATTGACACCAGAGAGGCTGAATACCGCACTGAGTCAATGCCTCTCTGGTCTCAACACTGTCTGATTTTGGATTTTTTTTCTTTCTTCCAAAATCAGACAGAGGATTGACACCAGAGAGGCTGTATAGCACACTGAGTCAATGCGGTCTTAGCCTCTCTGGTCTCAACACTCTGTCTGATTTTGGATTTTTTTTTTCTTCCCAAAATCAGACTTGACACCAGAGAGGCTGAATACCGCACTGAGTCAATGCGGTCTTAGCCTCTCTGGTCTCAACACTCTGTCTGATTTTGGATTTTTTTTTTCTTCCCAAAATCAGACTTGACACCAGAGAGGCTGAATACCGCACTGAGTCAATGCGGTCTTAGCCTCTCTGGTCTCAACACTCTGTCTGATTTTGGATTTTTTTTTCCCCAAAATCAGACAGAGTATTGACACCAGAGAGGCTGTATAGCACACTGAGTCAATGCGGTTTTAGCCTCTCTGGTCTCAACACTCTGTCTGATTTTGGATTTTTTTTTTTTTTTCCCCCAAAATCAGACTTGACACCAGAGAGGCTGAATACCGCACTGAGTCAATGCGGTCTTAGCCTCTCTGGTCTCAACACTCTGTCTCATTTTGGATTTTTTTTTCCCCCCAAAATCAGAGTATTGACACCAGAGAGGCTGAATACCGCACTGAGTCAATGCGGTCTGAGGCTCTCTGGTCTCAACACTCTGTCTGATTTTTGATTTTTTTTTTCTTCCCAAAATCAGTCTTGACACCAGAGAGGCTGAATACCGCACTGAGTCAATGCCTCTCTGGTCTCAACACTGTCTGATTTTTTTTTTTTTTTCTTTCTTCCAAAATCAGACAGAGGATTGACACCAGAGAGGCTGAATACCGCACTGAGTCAATGCGGTCTTAGCCTCTCTGGTCTCAACACTCTGTCTGATTTTGGAAAAAATAAAAAAAATCTTCCAAATTCAGACAGAGTATTGACACCAGAGAGGCTGTATAGCACACTGAGTCAATGCAGTCTTAGCCTCTCTGGTCTCAACACTCTGTCTGATTTTGGATTTTTTTTTCCCCAAAATCAGACAGAGTATTGACACCAGAGAGGCTGTATAGCACACTGATTCAATGCAGTTTTAGCCTCTCTGGTGTCAACACTCTGTCTGATTTTGGTTTTTTTTTTTCCCCCCCCAAAATCAGAGTATTGACACCAGAGAGGCTGAATACCGCACTGAGTCAATGCGGTCTTAGCCTCTCTGGTCTCAACAATCTGTCTGATTTTGGATTTTTTTTTTCTTTCCCAAAATCAGAGTATTGACACCAGAGAGGCTGAATACCGCACTGAGTCAATGCGGTCTTAGCCTCTCTGGTCTCAACACTCTGTCTGATTTTGGATTTTTTTTTTCTCCCAAAATCAGACTTGACACCAGAGAGGCTGAATACCGCACTGAGTCAATGCGGTCTTAGCCTCTCTGATTTCAACACTCTGTCTGATTTTGGATTTTTTTTTCCCAAAATCAGACAGAGTATTGACACCAGAGAGGCTGTATAGCACACTGATTCAATGCAGTTTTAGCCTCTCTGGTTTCAACACTCTGTCTGATTTTGGATTTTTTTTTCCCAAAATCAGACAGAGTATTGACACCAGAGAGGCTGTATAGCACACTGATTCAATGCAGTTTTAGCCTCTCTGGTGTCAACACTCTGTCTGATTTTGGATTTTTTTTCCCCCCCCAAAATCAGAGTATTGACACCAGAGAGGCTGAATACTGCACTGAGTCAATGCGGTCTTAGCCTCTCTGGTCTCAACACTCTGTCTGATTTTGGAAAAAAAAAAAAAAATCTCCCCAAATCAGACAGAGTATTGACACCAGAGAGGCTGAATACCGCACTGAGTCAATGCCTCTCTGGTCTCAACACTGTCTGATTTTGGATTTTTTTTCTTTCTTCCAAAATCAGACAGAGGATTGACACCAGAGAGGCTGTATAGCACACTGAGTCAATGCGGTCTTAGCCTCTCTGGTCTCAACACTCTGTCTGATTTTGGATTTTTTTTTTCTTCCCAAAATCAGACTTGACACCAGAGAGGCTGAATACCGCACTGAGTCAATGCGGTCTTAGCCTCTCTGGTCTCAACACTCTGTCTGATTTTGGATTTTTTTTTTCTTCCCAAAATCAGACTTGACACCAGAGAGGCTGAATACCGCACTGAGTCAATGCGGTCTTAGCCTCTCTGGTCTCAACACTCTGTCTGATTTTGGATTTTTTTTTCCCCAAAATCAGACAGAGTATTGACACCAGAGAGGCTGTATAGCACACTGAGTCAATGCGGTTTTAGCCTCTCTGGTCTCAACACTCTGTCTGATTTTGGATTTTTTTTTTTTTTTCCCCCAAAATCAGACTTGACACCAGAGAGGCTGAATACCGCACTGAGTCAATGCGGTCTTAGCCTCTCTGGTCTCAACACTCTGTCTCATTTTGGATTTTTTTTTTCCCCCAAAATCAGAGTATTGACACCAGAGAGGCTGAATACCGCACTGAGTCAATGCGGTCTGAGGCTCTCTGGTCTCAACACTCTGTCTGATTTTTGATTTTTTTTTTCTTCCCAAAATCAGTCTTGACACCAGAGAGGCTGAATACCGCACTGAGTCAATGCCTCTCTGGTCTCAACACTGTCTGATTTTGTTTTTGTTTTCTTTCTTCCAAAATCAGACAGAGGATTGACACCAGAGACGCTGAATACCGCACTGAGTCAATGCGGTCTTAGCCTCTCTGGTCTCAACACTCTGTCTGATTTTGGAAAAAATAAAAAAAATCTTCCAAATTCAGACAGAGTATTGACACCAGAGAGGCTGTATAGCACACTGAGTCAATGCAGTCTTAGCCTCTCTGGTCTCAACACTCTGTCTGATTTTGGATTTTTTTCCCCCCAAAATCAGACAGAGTATTGACACCAGAGAGGCTGTATAGCACACTGATTCAATGCAGTTTTAGCCTCTCTGGTGTCAACACTCTGTCTGATTTTGGATTTTTTCCCCCCCCCCCAAAATCAGAGTATTGACACCAGAGAGGCTGAATACCGCACTGAGTCAATGCGGTCTTAGCCTCTCTGGTCTCAACAATCTGTCTGATTTTGGATTTTTTTTTTCTTTCCCAAAATCAGAGTATTGACACCAGAGAGGCTGAATACCGCACTGAGTCAATGCGGTCTTAGCCTCTCTGGTCTCAACACTCTGTCTGATTTTGGATTTTTTTTTTCTCCCAAAATCAGACTTGACACCAGAGAGGCTGAATACCGCACTGAGTCAATGCGGTCTTAGCCTCTCTGGTTTCAACACTCTGTCTGATTTTGGATTTTTTTTCTCCCAAAATCAGACAGAGTATTGACACCAGAGAGGCTGTATAGCACACTGATTCAATGCAGTTTTAGCCTCTCTGGTTTCAACACTCTGTCTGATTTTGGATTTTTTTTTCCCAAAATCAGACAGAGTATTGACACCAGAGAGGCTGTATAGCACACTGATTCAATGCAGTTTTAGCCTCTCTGGTGTCAACACTCTGTCTGATTTTGGATTTTTTTTTCCCCCCCAAAATCAGAGTCTTGACACCAGAGAGGCTGAATACTGCACTGAGTCAATGCGGTCTTAGCCTCTCTGGTCTCAACACTCTGTCTGATTTTGGAAAAAAAAAAAAAATCCCCCCTGAAATCAGACAGAGTATTGACACCAGAGAGGCTGAATACCGCACTGAGTCAATGCCTCTCTGGTCTCAACACTGTCTGATTTTGGATTTTTTTTCTTTCTTCCAAAATCAGACAGAGGATTGACACCAGAGAGGCTGAATACCGCACGAGTCAATGCGGTCTTAGCCTCTCTGGTCTCAACACTCTGTCTGATTTTGGAAAAAATAAAAAAAATCTCCCAAATTCAGAGAGAGTATTGACACCAGAGAGGCTGTATAGCACACTGAGTCAATGCAGTCTTAGCCTCTCTGGTCTCAACACTCTGTCTGATTTTGGATTTTTTTTTTCTTCCCAAAATCAGACTTGACACCAGAGAGGCTGAATACCGCACTGAGTCAATGCGGTCTTAGCCTCTCTGGTCTCAACACTCTGTCTGATTTTGGATTTTTTTTTTCCCAAAATCAGACAGAGTATTGACACCAGAGAGGCTGTATAGCACACTGATTCAATGCAGTTTTAGCCTCTCTGGTGTCAACACTGTCTGATTTTGGATTTTTTTTTTTCCCCCCAAAATCAGAGTATTGACACCAGAGAGGCTGAATACCGCACTGAGTCAATGCGGTCTTAGCCTCTCTGGTCTCAACAATCTGTCTGATTTTGGATTTTTTTTTTATTTCCCAAAATCAGAGTATTGACACCAGAGAGGCTGAATACCGCACTGAGTCAATGCGGTCTTAGCCTCTCTGGTCTCAACACTCTGTCTGATTTTGGATTTTTTTTTTTCCCAAAATCAGACTTGACACCAGAGAGGCTGAATACCGCACTGAGTCAATGAGGTCTTAGCCTCTCTGGTCTCAACACTCTGTCTGATTTTGGATTTTTTTTTCCCCCAAAATCAGACAGAGTATTGACACCAAAGAGGCTGTATAGCACACTGATTCAATGCAGTTTTAGCCTCTCTGGTGTCAACACTCTGTCTGATTTTGGATTTTTTTTTTTCCCCCCCAAAATCAGAGTATTGACACCAGAGAGGCTGAATACCGCACTGAGTCAATGCGGTCTTAGCCTCTCTGGTCTCAACACTCTGTCTGATTTTGGATTTTTTTTTTTTTTTCCCAAAATCAGACTTGACACCAGAGAGGCTGAATACCGCACTGAGTCAATGCGGTCTTAGCCTCTCTGGTCTCAACACTCTGTCTCATTTTGGATTTTTTTTTCCCCCCAAAATCAGAGTATTGACACCAGAGAGGCTGAATACCGCACTGAGTCAATGCGGTCTGAGGCTCTCTGGTCTCAACACTCTGTCTGATTTTTGATTTTTTTTTTCTTCCCAAAATCAGTCTTGACACCAGAGAGGCTGAATACCGCACTGAGTCAATGCCTCTCTGGTCTCAACACTGTCTGATTTTTTTTTTTTTTTCTTTCTTCCAAAATCAGACAGAGGATTGACACCAGAGAGGCTGAATACCGCACTGAGTCAATGCGGTCTTAGCCTCTCTGGTCTCAACACTCTGTCTGATTTTGGAAAAAATAAAAAAAATCTTCCAAATTCAGACAGAGTATTGACACCAGAGAGGCTGTATAGCACACTGAGTCAATGCAGTCTTAGCCTCTCTGGTCTCAACACTCTGTCTGATTTTGGATTTTTTTTTCCCCAAAATCAGACAGAGTATTGACACCAGAGAGGCTGTATAGCACACTGATTCAATGCAGTTTTAGCCTCTCTGGTGTCAACACTCTGTCTGATTTTGGATTTTTTTTTTCCCCCCCCAAAATCAGAGTATTGACACCAGAGAGGCTGAATACCGCACTGAGTCAATGCGGTCTTAGCCTCTCTGGTCTCAACAATCTGTCTGATTTTGGATTTTTTTTTTCTTTCCCAAAATCAGAGTATTGACACCAGAGAGGCTGAATACCGCACTGAGTCAATGCGGTCTTAGCCTCTCTGGTCTCAACACTCTGTCTGATTTTGGATTTTTTTTTTCTCCCAAAATCAGACTTGACACCAGAGAGGCTGAATACCGCACTGAGTCAATGCGGTCTTAGCCTCTCTGGTTTCAACACTCTGTCTGATTTTGGATTTTTTTTTCCCAAAATCAGACAGAGTATTGACACCAGAGAGGCTGTATAGCACACTGATTCAATGCAGTTTTAGCCTCTCTGGTTTCAACACTCTGTCTGATTTTGGATTTTTTTTTCCCAAAATCAGACAGAGTATTGACACCAGAGAGGCTGTATAGCACACTGATTCAATGCAGTTTTAGCCTCTCTGGTGTCAACACTCTGTCTGATTTTGGATTTTTTTTCCCCCCCCAAAATCAGAGTATTGACACCAGAGAGGCTGAATACTGCACTGAGTCAATGCGGTCTTAGCCTCTCTGGTCTCAACACTCTGTCTGATTTTGGAAAAAAAAAAAAAAATCTCCCCAAATCAGACAGAGTATTGACACCAGAGAGGCTGAATACCGCACTGAGTCAATGCCTCTCTGGTCTCAACACTGTCTGATTTTGGATTTTTTTTCTTTCTTCCAAAATCAGACAGAGGATTGACACCAGAGAGGCTGTATAGCACACTGAGTCAATGCGGTCTTAGCCTCTCTGGTCTCAACACTCTGTCTGATTTTGGATTTTTTTTTTCTTCCCAAAATCAGACTTGACACCAGAGAGGCTGAATACCGCACTGAGTCAATGCGGTCTTAGCCTCTCTGGTCTCAACACTCTGTCTGATTTTGGATTTTTTTTTTCTTCCCAAAATCAGACTTGACACCAGAGAGGCTGAATACCGCACTGAGTCAATGCGGTCTTAGCCTCTCTGGTCTCAACACTCTGTCTGATTTTGGATTTTTTTTTCCCCAAAATCAGACAGAGTATTGACACCAGAGAGGCTGTATAGCACACTGAGTCAATGCGGTTTTAGCCTCTCTGGTCTCAACACTCTGTCTCATTTTGGATTTTTTTTTTTTTCCCAAAATCAGAGTATTGACACCAGAGAGGCTGAATACCGCACTGAGTCAATGCCTCTCTGGTCTCAACACTGTCTGATTTTGGATTTTTTTTCTTTCTTCCAAAATCAGACAGAGGATTGACACCAGAGAGGCTGAATACCGCACTGAGTCAATGCGGTCTTAGCCTCTCTGGTCTCAACACTCTGTCTGATTTTGGAAAAAATAAAAAAAATCTCCCAAAATCAGACAGAGTATTGACACCAGAGAGGCTGTATAGCACACTGAGTCAATGCGGTCTTAGCCTCTCCGGTCTCAACACTCTGTCTGATTTTGGATTTTTTTTTTCTTCCCAAAATCAGACTTGACACCAGAGTTGGCTGAATACTGCACTGAGTCAATGCGGTCTTAGCCTCTCTGGTCTCAACACTCTGTCTGATTTTGGAAAAAAAAAAAAAAATCTCCCCAAATCAGACAGAGTATTGACACCAGAGAGGCTGAATACCGCACTGAGTCAATGCCTCTCTGGTCTCAACACTGTCTGATTTTGTATTTTTTTTCTTTCTTCCAAAATCAGACAGAGGATTGACACCAGAGAGGCTGAATACCGCACTGAGTCAATGCGGTCTTAGCCTCTCTGGTCTCAACACTCTGTCTGATTTTGGAAAAAATAAAAAAAATCTCCCAAAATCAGACAGAGTATTGACACCAGAGAGGCTGTATAGCACACTGAGTCAATGCGGTCTTAGCCTCTCTGGTCTCAACACTCTGTCTGATTTTGGATTTTTTTTTCTTCCCAAAATCAGACTTGACACCAGAGAGGCTGAATACCGCACTGAGTCAATGAGGTCTTAGCCTCTCTGGTCTCAACACTCTGTCTGATTTTGGATTTTTTTTCCCCCAAAATCAGACAGAGTATTGACACCAAAGAGGCTGTATAGCACACTGATTCAATGCAGTTTTAGCCTCTCTGGTGTCAACACTCTGTCTGATTTTGGATTTTTTTTTTCCCCCCCAAAATCAGAGTATTGACACCAGAGAGGCTGAATACCGCACTGAGTCAATGCGGTCTTAGCCTCTCTGGTCTCAACACTCTGTCTGATTTTGGATTTTTTTTTTTTTTTTCCCAAAATCAGACTTGACACCAGAGAGGCTGAATACCGCACTGAGTCAATGCGGTCTTAGCCTCTCTGGTCTCAACACTCTGTCTGATTTTGGATTTTTTTTTTTTCTCCCCAAAATCAGACAGAGTATTGACACCAGAGAGGCTGTATAGCACACTGAGTCAATGCGGTTTTAGCCTCTCTGGTCTCAACACTCTGTCTCATTTTGGATTTTTTTTTTCCCCAAAATCAGAGTATTGACACCAGAGAGGCTGAATACCGCACTGAGTCAATGCGGTCTGAGGCTCTCTGGTCTCAACACTCTGTCTGATTTTTGATTTTTTTTTTCTTCCCAAAATCAGTCTTGACACCAGAGAGGCTGAATACCGCACTGAGTCAATGCCTCTCTGGTCTCAACACTGTCTGATTTTGTTTTTTTTTTCTTTCTTCCAAAATCAGACAGAGGATTGACACCAGAGAGGCTGAATACCGCACTGAGTCAATGCGGTCTTAGCCTCTCTGGTCTCAACACTCTGTCTGATTTTGGAAAAAATAAAAAAAATCTCCCAAAATCAGACAGAGTATTGACACCAGAGAGGCTGTATAGCACACTGAGTCAATGCGGTCTTAGCCTCTCCGGTCTCAACACTCTGTCTGATTTTGGATTTTTTTTTTCTTCCCAAAATCAGACTTGACACCAGAGTTGGCTGAATACTGCACTGAGTCAATGCGGTCTTAGCCTCTCTGGTCTCAACACTCTGTCTGATTTTGGAAAAAAAAAAAAAAATCTCCCCAAATCAGACAGAGTATTGACACCAGAGAGGCTGAATACCGCACTGAGTCAATGCCTCTCTGGTCTCAACACTGTCTGATTTTGTATTTTTTTTCTTTCTTCCAAAATCAGACAGAGGATTGACACCAGAGAGGCTGAATACCGCACTGAGTCAATGCGGTCTTAGCCTCTCTGGTCTCAACACTCTGTCTGATTTTGGAAAAAATAAAAAAAATCTCCCAAAATCAGACAGAGTATTGACACCAGAGAGGCTGTATAGCACACTGAGTCAATGCGGTCTTAGCCTCTCTGGTCTCAACACTCTGTCTGATTTTGGATTTTTTTTTCTTCCCAAAATCAGACTTGACACCAGAGAGGCTGAATACCGCACTGAGTCAATGAGGTCTTAGCCTCTCTGGTCTCAACACTCTGTCTGATTTTGGATTTTTTTTCCCCCAAAATCAGACAGAGTATTGACACCAAAGAGGCTGTATAGCACACTGATTCAATGCAGTTTTAGCCTCTCTGGTGTCAACACTCTGTCTGATTTTGGATTTTTTTTTTCCCCCCCAAAATCAGAGTATTGACACCAGAGAGGCTGAATACCGCACTGAGTCAATGCGGTCTTAGCCTCTCTGGTCTCAACACTCTGTCTGATTTTGGATTTTTTTTTTTTTTTTCCCAAAATCAGACTTGACACCAGAGAGGCTGAATACCGCACTGAGTCAATGCGGTCTTAGCCTCTCTGGTCTCAACACTCTGTCTGATTTTGGATTTTTTTTTTTTCTCCCCAAAATCAGACAGAGTATTGACACCAGAGAGGCTGTATAGCACACTGAGTCAATGCGGTTTTAGCCTCTCTGGTCTCAACACTCTGTCTCATTTTGGATTTTTTTTTTCCCCAAAATCAGAGTATTGACACCAGAGAGGCTGAATACCGCACTGAGTCAATGCGGTCTGAGGCTCTCTGGTCTCAACACTCTGTCTGATTTTTGATTTTTTTTTTCTTCCCAAAATCAGTCTTGACACCAGAGAGGCTGAATACCGCACTGAGTCAATGCCTCTCTGGTCTCAACACTGTCTGATTTTGTTTTTTTTTTCTTTCTTCCAAAATCAGACAGAGGATTGACACCAGAGAGGCTGAATACCGCACTGAGTCAATGCGGTCTTAGCCTCTCTGGTCTCAACACTCTGTCTGATTTTGGAAAAAATAAAAAAAATCTTCCAAATTCAGACAGAGTATTGACACCAGAGAGGCTGTATAGCACACTGAGTCAATGCAGTCTTAGCCTCTCTGGTCTCAACACTCTGTCTGATTTTGGATTTTTTTTTCCCCAAAATCAGACAGAGTATTGACACCAGAGAGGCTGTATAGCACACTGATTCAATGCAGTTTTAGCCTCTCTGGTGTCAACACTCTGTCTGATTTTGGATTTTTTTTTTCTTTCCCAAAATCAGAGTATTGACACCAGAGAGGCTGAATACCGCACTGAGTCAATGCGGTCTTAGCCTCTCTGGTCTCAACACTCTGTCTGATTTTGGATTTTTTTTTTCTCCCAAAATCAGACTTGACACCAGAGAGGCTGAATACCGCACTGAGTCAATGCGGTCCTAGCCTCTCTGGTTTCAACACTCTGTCTGATTTTGGATTTTTTTTTCCCAAAATCAGACAGAGTATTGACACCAGAGAGGCTGTATAGCACACTGATTCAATGCAGTTTTAGCCTCTCTGGTTTCAACACTCTGTCTGATTTTGGATTTTTTTTTCCCAAAATCAGACAGAGTATTGACACCAGAGAGGCTGTATAGCACACTGATTCAATGCAGTTTTAGCCTCTCTGGTGTCAACACTCTGTCTGATTTTGGATTTTTTTTTCCCCCCCAAAATCAGAGTATTGACACCAGAGAGGCTGAATACTGCACTGAGTCAATGCGGTCTTAGCCTCTCTGGTCTCAACACTCTGTCTGATTTTGGAAAAAAAAAAAAAAATCTCCCCAAATCAGACAGAGTATTGACACCAGAGAGGCTGAATACCGCACTGAGTCAATGCCTCTCTGGTCTCAACACTGTCTGATTTTGGATTTTTTTTCTTTCTTCCAAAATCAGACAGAGGATTGACACCAGAGAGGCTGTATAGCACACTGAGTCAATGCGGTCTTAGCCTCTCTGGTCTCAACACTCTGTCTGATTTTGGATTTTTTTTTTCTTCCCAAAATCAGACTTGACACCAGAGAGGCTGAATACCGCACTGAGTCAATGCGGTCTTAGCCTCTCTGGTCTCAACACTCTGTCTGATTTTGGATTTTTTTTTTCTTCCCAAAATCAGACTTGACACCAGAGAGGCTGAATACCGCACTGAGTCAATGCGGTCTTAGCCTCTCTGGTCTCAACACTCTGTCTGATTTTGGATTTTTTTCCCCCCAAAATCAGACAGAGTATTGACACCAGAGAGGCTGTATAGCACACTGAGTCAATGCGGTTTTAGCCTCTCTGGTCTCAACACTCTGTCTCATTTTGGATTTTTTTTTTTTTTCCCAAAATCAGAGTATTGACACCAGAGAGGCTGAATACCGCACTGAGTCAATGCCTCTCTGGTCTCAACACTGTCTGATTTTGGATTTTTTTTCTTTCTTCCAAAATCAGACAGAGGATTGACACCAGAGAGGCTGAATACCGCACTGAGTCAATGCGGTCTTAGCCTCTCTGGTCTCAACACTCTGTCTGATTTTGGAAAAAATAAAAAAAATCTCCCAAAATCAGACAGAGTATTGACACCAGAGAGGCTGTATAGCACACTGAGTCAATGCGGTCTTAGCCTCTCCGGTCTCAACACTCTGTCTGATTTTTTTTTTTTTTTTTTTCTTCCCAAAATCAGACTTGACACCAGAGTTGGCTGAATACTGCACTGAGTCAATGCGGTCTTAGCCTCTCTGGTCTCAACACTCTGTCTGATTTTGGAAAAAAAAAAAAAAATCTCCCCAAATCAGACAGAGTATTGACACCAGAGAGGCTGAATACCGCACTGAGTCAATGCCTCTCTGGTCTCAACACTGTCTGATTTTGTATTTTTTTTCTTTCTTCCAAAATCAGACAGAGGATTGACACCAGAGAGGCTGAATACCGCACTGAGTCAATGCGGTCTTAGCCTCTCTGGTCTCAACACTCTGTCTGATTTTGGAAAAAAAAAAAAAAATCTCCCCAAATCAGACAGAGTATTGACACCAGAGAGGCTGAATACCGCACTGAGTCAATGCCTCTCTGGTCTCAACACTGTCTGATTTTGGATTTTTTTTCTTTCTTCCAAAATCAGACAGAGGATTGACACCAGAGAGGCTGTATAGCACACTGAGTCAATGCGGTCTTAGCCTCTCTGGTCTCAACACTCTGTCTGATTTTGGATTTTTTTTCTTCTTCCCAAAATCAGACTTGACACCAGAGAGGCTGAATACCGCACTGAGTCAATGCGGTCTTAGCCTCTCTGGTCTCAACACTCTGTCTGATTTTGGATTTTTTTTTTCTTCCCAAAATCAGACTTGACACCAGAGAGGCTGAATACCGCACTGAGTCAATGCGGTCTTAGCCTCTCTGGTCTCAACACTCTGTCTGATTTTGGATTTTTTTTTCCCCAAAATCAGACAGAGTATTGACACCAGAGAGGCTGTATAGCACACTGAGTCAATGCGGTTTTAGCCTCTCTGGTCTCAACACTCTGTCTCATTTTGGATTTTTTTTTTTTTTCCCAAAATCAGAGTATTGACACCAGAGAGGCTGAATACCGCACTGAGTCAATGCCTCTCTGGTCTCAACACTGTCTGATTTTGGATTTTTTTTCTTTCTTCCAAAATCAGACAGAGGATTGACACCAGAGAGGCTGAATACCGCACTGAGTCAATGCGGTCTTAGCCTCTCTGGTCTCAACACTCTGTCTGATTTTGGAAAAAATAAAAAAAATCTCCCAAAATCAGACAGAGTATTGACACCAGAGAGGCTGTATAGCACACTGAGTCAATGCGGTCTTAGCCTCTCCGGTCTCAACACTCTGTCTGATTTTGGATTTTTTTTTTCTTCCCAAAATCAGACTTGACACCAGAGTTGGCTGAATACTGCACTGAGTCAATGCGGTCTTAGCCTCTCTGGTCTCAACACTCTGTCTGATTTTGGAAAAAAAAAAAAAAATCTCCCCAAATCAGACAGAGTATTGACACCAGAGAGGCTGAATACCGCACTGAGTCAATGCCTCTCTGGTCTCAACACTGTCTGATTTTGTATTTTTTTTCTTTCTTCCAAAATCAGACAGAGGATTGACACCAGAGAGGCTGAATACCGCACTGAGTCAATGCGGTCTTAGCCTCTCTGGTCTCAACACTCTGTCTGATTTTGGAAAAAATAAAAAAAATCTCCCAAAATCAGACAGAGTATTGACACCAGAGAGGCTGTATAGCACACTGAGTCAATGCGGTCTTAGCCTCTCTGGTCTCAACACTCTGTCTGATTTTGGATTTTTTTTTTTTCTTCCCAAAATCAGACTTGACACCAGAGAGGCTGAATACCGCACTGAGTCAATGCGGTCTTAGCCTCTCTGGTCTCAACACTCTGTCTGATTTTGGATTTTTTTTTCCCAAAATCAAACAGAGTATTGACACCAGAGAGGCTGTATAGCACACTGATTCAATGCAGTTTTAGCCTCTCTGGTGTCAACACTCTGTCTGATTTTGGATTCCCCCCCCCCCCCCCCCCCCCCAAATCAGAGTATTGACACCAGAGAGGCTGAATACCGCACTGAGTCAATGCGGTCTTAGCCTCTCTGGTCTCAACACTCTGTCTGATTTTGGATTTTTTTTCCCCCAAAATCAGACAGAGTATTGACACCAGAGAGGCTGTATAGCACACTGATTCAATGCAGTTTTAGCCTCTCTGGTGTCAACACTCTATCTGATTTTGGATTCCCCCCCCCCCCCCCCCCCAAAATCAGAGTATTGACACCAGAGAGGCTGAATACCGCACTGAGTCAATGCGGTCTTAGCCTCTCTGGTCTCAACAATCTGTCTGATTTTGGATTTTTTTTTTCTTTCCCAAAATCAGAGTATTGACACCAGAGAGGCTGAATACCGCACTGAGTCAATGCGGTCTTAGCCTCTCTGGTCTCAACACTCTGTCTGATTTTGGATTTTTTTTTTCTTCCCAAAATCAGACTTGACACCAGAGAGGCTGAATAACGCACTGAGTCAATGCGGTCTTAGCCTCTCTGGTTTCAACACTCTGTCTGATTTTGGATTTTTTTTTTCCCCAAATCAGACAGAGTATTGACACCAGAGAGGCTGTATAGCACACTGATTCAATGCAGTTTTAGCCTCTCTGGTTTCAACACTCTGTCTGATTTTGGATTTTTTTTTCCCAAAATCAGACAGAGTATTGACACCGGAGAGGCTGTATAGCACACTGATTCAATGCAGTTTTAGCCTCTCTGGTGTCAACACTCTGTCTGATTTTGGATTTTTTTTCCCCCCCCCCAAAATCAGAGTATTGACACCAGAGAGGCTGA
Source organism: Poromitra crassiceps (assembly GCF_964638095.1). Lineage (NCBI taxonomy): Eukaryota > Metazoa > Chordata > Actinopteri > Beryciformes > Melamphaidae > Poromitra > Poromitra crassiceps. The sequence continues at coordinate 20,910 of NW_028151923.1, read as the reverse complement.
ATACCGCACTGAGTCAATGCGGTCTTAGCCTCTCTGGTCTCAACACTTTGTCTGATTTTGGATTTTTTTTTTTTTTCCCAAAATCAGAGTATTGACACCAGAGAGGCTGAATACCGCACTGAGTCAATGCAGTCTTAGCCTCTCTGGTCTCAACACTCTGTCTGATTTTGGATTTTTTTTTTTTTTTTCCCAAAATCAGACTTGACACCAGAGAGGCTGAATACCGCACTGAGTCAATGCGGTCTTAGCCTCTCTGGTCTCAACACTCTGTCTGATTTTGGATTTTTTTTTTCTCCCCAAAATCAGACAGAGTATTGACACCAGAGAGGCTGTATAGCACACTGAGTCAATGCGGTTTTAGCCTCTCTGGTCTCAACACTCTGTCTCATTTTGGATTTTTTTTTTTCCCAAAATCAGAGTATTGACACCAGAGAGGCTGAATACCGCACTGAGTCAATGCGGTCTTAGGCTCTCTGGTCTCAACACTCTGTCTGATTTTTGATTTTTTTTTTCTTCCCAAAATCAGTCTTGACACCAGAGAGGCTGAATACTGCACTGAGTCAATGCGGTCTTAGCCTCTCTGGTCTCAACACTCTGTCAGATTTTGGAAAAAAAAAAAAAATCTCCCCAAATCAGACAGAGTATTGACACCAGAGAGGCTGAATACCGCACTGAGTCAATGCCTCTCTGGTCTCAACACTGTCTGATTTTGGATTTTTTTTCTTTCTTCCAAAATCAGACAGCGGATTGACACCAGAGAGGCTGAATACCGCACTGAGTCAATGCGGTCTTAGCCTCTCTGGTCTCAACACTCTGTCTGATTTTGGAAAAAATAAAAAAAATCTCCCAAAATCAGACAGAGTATTGACACCAGAGAGGCTGTATAGCACACTGAGTCAATGCGGTCTTAGCCTCTCTGGTCTCAACACTCTGTCTGATTTTGGATTTTTTTTTTTCTTCCCAAAATCAGACTTGACACCAGAGAGGCTGAATACCGCACTGAGTCAATGCGGTCTTAGCCTCTCTGGTCTCAACACTCTGTCTGATTTTGGATTTTTTTCCCCCCCCAAAATCAGACTTGACACCAGAGAGGCTGAATACCGCACTGAGTCAATGCAGTCTTAGCCTTTCTGGTCTCAACACTCTGTCTGATTTTGGATTTTTTTTCCCCCCCCCAAAATCAGAGTATTGACACCAGAGAGGCTGAATACCGCACTGAGTCAATGCGGTCTTAGCCTCTCTGGTCTCAACACTCTGTCTGATTTTGGATTTCCCCCCCCCCCCCCAAAATCAGACAGAGTATTGACACCAGAGAGGCTGTATAGCACACTGAGTCAATGCGGTTTTAGCCTCTCTGGTCTCAACACTCTGTCTCATTTTGGATTTTTTTTTTTTTTTTCCCCCAAAATCAGAGTATTGACACCAGAGAGGCTGAATACCGCACTGAGTCAATGCCTCTCTGGTCTCAACACTGTCTGATTTTGGATTTTTTTTCTTTCTTCCAAAATCAGACAGAGGATTGACACCAGAGAGGCTGAATACCGCACTGAGTCAATGCGGTCTTAGCCTCTCTGGTCTCAACACTCTGTCTGATTTTGGAAAAAATAAAAAAATCTCCCAAAATCAGACAGAGTATTGACACCAGAGAGGCTGTATAGCACACTGAGTCAATGCGGTCTTAGCCTCTCTGGTCTCAACACTCTGTCTGATTTTGGATTTTTTTTTCTTCCCAAAATCAGACTTGACACCAGAGTTGGCTGAATACTGCACTGAGTCAATGCGGTCTTAGCCTCTCTGGTCTCAACACTCTGTCTGATTTTGGAAAAAAAAAAAAAAAATCTCCCCAAATCAGACAGAGTATTGACACCAGAGAGGCTGAATACCGCACTGAGTCAATGCCTCTCTGGTCTCAACACTGTCTGATTTTGGATTTTTTTTCTTTCTTCCAAAATCAGACAGAGGATTGACACCAGAGAGGCTGAATACCGCACGGAGTCAATGCGGTCTTAGCCTCTCTGGTCTCAACACTCTGTCTGATTTTGGAAAAAATAAAAAAAATCTCCCAAAATCAGACAGAGTATTGACACCAGAGAGGCTGTATAGCACACTGAGTCAATGCGGTCTTAGCCTCTCTGGTCTCAACACTCTGTCTGATTTTGGATTTTTTTTTTTTCTTTCCCAAAATCAGACTTGACACCAGAGAGGCTGAATACCGCACTGAGTCAATGCGGTCTTAGCCTCTCTGGTCTCAACACTCTGTCTGATTTTGGATTTTTTTTTTTCCCCAAAATCAGACTTGACACCAGAGAGGCTGAATACCGCACTGAGTCAATGCGGTCTTAGCCTCTCTGGTCTCAACACTCTGTCTGATTTTGGATTTTTTTTTTTTTTTCCAAAATCAGACTTGACACCAGAGAGGCTGAATACCGCACTGAGTCAATGCGGTCTTAGCCTCTCTGGTCTCAACACTCTGTCTGATTTTGGATTTTTTTTCTCCCAAAATCAGACAGAGTATTGACACCAGAGAGGCTGTATAGCACACTGAGTCAATGCGGTCTTAGCCTCTCTGGTCTCAACACTCTGTCTGATTTTGGATTTTTTTTTTTCTTTCCCAAAATCAGACTTGACACCAGAGAGGCTGAATACCGCACTGAGTCAATGCGGTCTTAGCCTCTCTGGTCTCAACACTCTGTCTGATTTTGGATTTTTTTTTTCCCCAAAATCAGACTTGACACCAGAGAGGCTGAATACCGCACTGAGTCAATGCGGTCTTAGCCTCTCTGGTCTCAACACTCTGTCTGATTTTGGATTTTTTTTTTTTTTTCCAAAATCAGACTTGACACCAGAGAGGCTGAATACCGCACTGAGTCAATGCGGTCTTAGCCTCTCTGGTCTCAACACTCTGTCTGATTTTGGATTTTTTTTTCTCCCAAAATCAGACAGAGTATTGACACCAGAGAGGCTGTATAGCACACTGATTCAATGCAGTTTTAGCCTCTCTGGTGTCAACACTCTGTCTGATTTTGGATTTTTTTTTTTCCCCCCAAAAAATCAGAGTTTGACACCAGAGAGGCTGAATACCGCACTGAGTCAATGCGGTCTTAGCCTCTCTGGTCTCAACAATCTGTCTGATTTTGGATTTTTTTTTTCTTTCCCAAAATCAGAGTATTGACACCAGAGAGGCTGAATACCGCACTGAGTCAATGCAGTCTTAGCCTCTCTGGTCTCAACACTCTGTCTGATTTTGGATTTTTTTTTTCTTTCCCAAAATCAGAGTATTGACACCAGAGAGGCTGAATACCGCACTGAGTCAATGCAGTCTTAGCCTCTCTGGTCTCAACACTCTGTCTGATTTTGGATTTTTTTTTTTTTTTTTCCCAAAATCAGACTTGACACCAGAGAGGCTGAATACCGCACTGAGTCAATGCGGTCTTAGCCTCTCTGGTCTCAACAATCTGTCTGATTTTGGATTTTTTTTTTCTTTCCCAAAATCAGAGTATTGACACCAGAGAGGCTGAATACCGCACTGAGTCAATGCAGTCTTAGCCTCTCTGGTCTCAACACTCTGTCTGATTTTGGATTTTTTTTTTTTTTTTCCCCAAAATCAGACTTGAGACCAGAGAGGCTGAATACCGCACTGAGTCAATGCGGTCTTAGCCTCTCTGGTCTCAACACTCTGTCTGATTTTGGATTTTTTTTTTCTCCCCAAAATCAGACAGAGTATTGACACCAGAGAGGCTGTATAGCACACTGAGTCAATGCGGTTTTAGCCTCTCTGGTCTCAACACTCTGTCTCATTTTGGATTTTTTTTTTTCCCAAAATCAGAGTATTGACACCAGAGAGGCTGAATACCGCACTGAGTCAATGCGGTCTTAGGCTCTCTGGTCTCAACACTCTGTCTGATTTTTGATTTTTTTTTCCTTCCCAAAATCAGTCTTGACACCAGAGAGGCTGAATACTGCACTGAGTCAATGCGGTCTTAGCCTCTCTGGTCTCAACACTCTGTCTGATTTTGGAAAAAAAAAAAAAATCTCCCCAAATCAGACCGAGTATTGACACCAGAGAGGCTGAATACCGCACTGAGTCAATGCCTCTCTGGTCTCAACACTGTCTGATTTTGGATTTTTTTTCTTTCTTCCAAAATCAGACAGAGGATTGACACCACAGAGGCTGAATACCGCACTGAGTCAATGCGGTCTTAGCCTCTCTGGTCTCAACACTCTGTCTGATTTTGGATTTTTTTTTTTCTTCCCAAAATCAGACTTGACACCAGAGAGGCTGAATACCGCACTGAGTCAATGCGGTCTTAGCATCTCTGGTCTCAACACTCTGTCTGATTTTGGATTTTTTTTTACCAAAATCAGACAGAGTATTGACACCAGAGAGGCTGTATAGCACACTGATTCAATGCAGTTTTAGCCTCTCTGGTGTCAACACTGTCTGATTTTGGATTTTTTTTTCCCCCCCAAAATCAGAGTATTGACACCAGAGAGGCTGAATACCGCACTGAGTCAATGCGGTCTTAGCCTCTCTGGTCTCAACAATCTGTCTGATTTTGGATTTTTTTTTTCTTTCCCAAAATCAGAGTATTGACACCAGAGAGGCTGAATACCGCACTGAGTCAATGCGGTCTTAGCCTCTCTGGTCTCAACACTCTGTCTGATTTTGGATTTTTTTTTCTTCCCAAAATCAGACTTGACACCAGAGAGGCTGAATACCGCACTGAGTCAATGAGGTCTTAGCCTCTCTGGTCTCAACACTCTGTCTGATTTTGGATTTTTTTTCCCCCAAAATCAGACAGAGTATTGACACCAAAGAGGCTGTATAGCACACTGATTCAATGCAGTTTTAGCCTCTCTGGTGTCAACACTCTGTCTGATTTTGGATTTTTTTTTTCCCCCCAAAATCAGAGTATTGACACCAGAGAGGCTGAATACCGCACTGAGTCAATGCGGTCTTAGCCTCTCTGGTCTCAACACTCTGTCTGATTTTGGATTTTTTTTTCCCCCCCCAAAATCAGAGTATTGACACCAGAGAGGCTGAATACCGCACTGAGTCAATGCGGTCTGAGGCTCTCTGGTCTCAACACTCTGTCTGATTTTTGATTTTTTTTTTTTCCCAAAATCAGTCTTGACACCAGAGAGGCTGAATACCGCACTGAGTCAATGCCTCTCTGGTCTCAACACTGTCTGATTTTGGTTTTGTTTTCTTTCTTCCAAAATCAGACAGAGGATTGACACCAGAGAGGCTGAATACCGCACTGAGTCAATGCGGTCTTAGCCTCTCTGGTCTCAACACTCTGTCTGATTTTGGAAAAAATAAAAAAAATCTTCCAAATTCAGACAGAGTATTGACACCAGAGAGGCTGTATAGCACACTGAGTCAACGCAGTCTTAGCCTCTCTGGTCTCAACACTCTGTCTGATTTTGGATTTTTTTTTTCTTCCCAAAATCAGACTTGACACCAGAGAGGCTGAATACCGCACTGAGTCAATGCGGTCTTAGCCTCTCTGGTCTTAACACTCTGTCTGATTTTGGATTTTTTTTCCCCAAAATCAGACAGAGTATTGACACCAGAGAGGCTGTATAGCACACTGATTCAATGCAGTTTTAGCCTCTCTGGTGTCAACACTCTGTCTGATTTTGGATTTTTTTTGTTCCCCCCCAAAATCAGAGTATTGACACCAGAGAGGCTGAATACCGCACTGAGTCAATGCGGTCTTAGCCTCTCTGGTCTCAACAATCTGTCTGATTTTGGATTTTTTTTTTCTTTCCCAAAATCAGAGTATTGACACCAGAGAGGCTGAATACCGCACTGAGTCAATGCGGTCTTAGCCTCTCTGGTCTCAACACTCTGTCTGATTTTGGATTTTTTTTTTTTCCCAAAATCAGACTTGACACCAGAGAGGCTGAATACCGCACTGAGTCAATGCGGTTTTAGCCTCTCTGGTCTCAACACTCTGTCTCATTTTGGATTTTTTTTTCCCCCAAAATCAGAGTATTGACACCAGAGAGGCTGAATACCGCACTGAGTCAATGCGGTCTGAGGCTCTCTGGTCTCAACACTCTGTCTGATTTTTGATTTTTTTTTTCTTCCCAAAATCAGTCTTGACACCAGAGAGGCTGAATACCGCACTGAGTCAATGCCTCTCTGGTCTCAACACTGTCTGATTTTGGTTTTTTTTTCTTTCTTCCAAAATCAGACAGAGGATTGACACCAGAGAGGCTGAATACCGCACTGAGTCAATGCGGTCTTAGCCTCTCTGGTCTCAACACTCTGTCTGATTTTGGAAAAAATAAAAAAAATCTTCCAAATTCAGACAGAGTATTGACACCAGAGAGGCTGTATAGCACACTGAGTCAATGCAGTCTTAGCCTCTCTGGTCTTAACACTCTGTCTGATTTTGGATTTTTTTTTCCCCAAAATCAGACAGAGTATTGACACCAGAGAGGCTGTATAGCACACTGATTCAATGCAGTTTTAGCCTCTCTGGTGTCAACACTGTCTGATTTTGGATTTTTTTTTCCCCCCCCAAAATCAGAGTATTGACACCAGAGAGGCTGAATACCGCACTGAGTCAATGCGGTCTTAGCCTCTCTGGTCTCAACAATCTGTCTGATTTTGGATTTTTTTTTTCTTTCCCAAAATCAGAGTATTGACACCAGAGAGGCTGAATACCGCACTGAGTCAATGCGGTCTTAGCCTCTCTGGTCTCAACACTCTGTCTGATTTTGGATTTTTTTTTCTTCCCAAAATCAGACTTGACACCAGAGAGGCTGAATACCGCACTGAGTCAATGAGGTCTTAGCCTCTCTGGTCTCAACACTCTGTCTGATTTTGGATTTTTTTTTCCCCAAAATCAGACAGAGTATTGACACCAAAGAGGCTGTATAGCACACTGATTCAATGCAGTTTTAGCCTCTCTGGTGTCAACACTCTGTCTGATTTTGGATTTTTTTTTTTCCCCCCAAAATCAGAGTATTGACACCAGAGAGGCTGAATACCGCACTGAGTCAATGCGGTCTTAGCCTCTCTGGTCTCAACACTCTGTCTGATTTTGGATTTGTTTGTTTTTTTCCCAAAATCAGACTTGACACCAGAGAGGCTGAATACCGCACTGAGTCAATGCGGTCTTAGCCTCTCTGGTCTCAACACTCTGTCTGATTTTGGATTTTTTTTTTTTCTCCCCAAAATCAGACAGAGTATTGACACCAGAGAGGCTGTATAGCACACTGAGTCAATGCGGTTTTAGCCTCTCTGGTCTCAACACTCTGTCTCATTTTGGATTTTTTTTCCCCCCAAAATCAGAGTATTGACACCAGAGAGGCTGAATACCGCACTGAGTCAATGCGGTCTGAGGCTCTCTGGTCTCAACACTCTGTCTGATTTTTGATTTTTTTTTTCTTCCCAAAATCAGTCTTGACACCAGAGAGGCTGAATACCGCACTGAGTCAATGCCTCTCTGGTCTCAACACTGTCTGATTTTGGTTTTTTTTTCTTTCTTCCAAAATCAGACAGAGGATTGACACCAGAGAGGCTGAATACCGCACTGAGTCAATGCGGTCTTAGCCTCTCTGGTCTCAACACTCTGTCTGATTTTGGAAAAAATAAAAAAAATCTTCCAAATTCAGACAGAGTATTGACACCAGAGAGGCTGTATAGCACACTGAGTCAACGCAGTCTTAGCCTCTCTGGTCTCAACACTCTGTCTGATTTTGGATTTTTTTTTTCTTCCCAAAATCAGACTTGACACCAGAGAGGCTGAATACCGCACTGAGTCAATGCGGTCTTAGCCTCTCTGGTCTTAACACTCTGTCTGATTTTGGATTTTTTTTCCCCCAAAATCAGACAGAGTATTGACACCAGAGAGGCTGTATAGCACACTGATTCAATGCAGTTTTAGCCTCTCTGGTGTCAACACTCTGTCTGATTTTTGATTTTTTTTGTTCCCCCCCAAAATCAGAGTATTGACACCAGAGAGGCTGAATACCGCACTGAGTCAATGCGGTCTTAGCCTCTCTGGTCTCAACACTCTGTCTGATTTTGGATTTTTTTTTTTTCCCAAAATCAGACTTGACACCAGAGAGGCTGAATACCGCACTGAGTCAATGCGGTTTTAGCCTCTCTGGTCTCAACACTCTGTCTCATTTTGGATTTTTTTTCCCCCCAAAATCAGAGTATTGACACCAGAGAGGCTGAATACCGCACTGAGTCAATGCGGTCTGAGGCTCTCTGGTCTCAACACTCTGTCTGATTTTTGATTTTTTTTTTCTTCCCAAAATCAGTCTTGACACCAGAGAGGCTGAATACCGCACTGAGTCAATGCCTCTCTGGTCTCAACACTGTCTGATTTTGGTTTTTTTTTCTTTCTTCCAAAATCAGACAGAGGATTGACACCAGAGAGGCTGAATACCGCACTGAGTCAATGCGGTCTTAGCCTCTCTGGTCTCAACACTCTGTCTGATTTTGGAAAAAATAAAAAAAATCTTCCAAATTCAGACAGAGTATTGACACCAGAGAGGCTGTATAGCACACTGAGTCAATGCAGTCTTAGCCTCTCTGGTCTTAACACTCTGTCTGATTTTGGATTTTTTTTTCCCCAAAATCAGACAGAGTATTGACACCAGAGAGGCTGTATAGCACACTGATTCAATGCAGTTTTAGCCTCTCTGGTGTCAACACTCTGTCTGATTTTGGATTTTTTTTTTCTTTCCCAAAATCAGAGTATTGACACCAGAGAGGCTGAATACCGCACTGAGTCAATGCAGTCTTAGCCTCTCTGGTCTCAACACTCTGTCTGATTTTGGATTTTTTTTTTTTTTTTTTTTTCCAAAATCAGACTTGACACCAGAGAGGCTGAATACCGCACTGAGTCAATGCGGTCTTAGCCTCTCTGGTCTCAACAATCTGTCTGATTTTGGATTTTTTTTTTCTTTCCCAAAATCAGAGTATTGACACCAGAGAGGCTGAATACCGCACTGAGTCAATGCAGTCTTAGCCTCTCTGGTCTCAACACTCTGTCTGATTTTGGATTTTTTTTTTTTTTTTTCCCAAAATCAGACTTGACACCAGAGAGGCTGAATACCGCACTGAGTCAATGCGGTCTTAGCCTCTCTGGTCTCAACACTCTGTCTGATTTTGGATTTTTTTTTTTCTCCCCAAAATCAGACAGAGTATTGACACCAGAGAGGCTGTATAGCACACTGAGTCAATGCGGTTTTAGCCTCTCTGGTCTCAACACTCTGTCTCATTTTGGATTTTTTTTTTCCCAAAATCAGAGTATTGACACCAGAGAGGCTGAATACCGCACTGAGTCAATGCGGTCTTAGGCTCTCTGGTCTCAACACTCTGTCTGATTTTTGATTTTTTTTTTCTTCCCAAAATCAGTCTTGACACCAGAGAGGCTGAATACTGCACTGAGTCAATGCGGTCTTAGCCTCTCTGGTCTCAACACTCTGTCTGATTTTGGAAAAAAAAAAAAAATCTCCCCAAATCAGACAGAGTATTGACACCAGAGAGGCTGAATACCGCACTGAGTCAATGCCTCTCTGGTCTCAACACTGTCTGATTTTGGATTTTTTTTCTTTCTTCCAAAATCAGACAGAGGATTGACACCAGAGAGGCTGAATACCGCACTGAGTCAATGCGGTCTTAGCCTCTCTGGTCTCAACACTCTGTCTGATTTTGGATTTTTTTCCCCCCAAAATCAGACAGAGTATTGACACCAGAGAGGCTGTATAGCACACTGATTCAATGCAGTTTTAGCCTCTCTGGTGTCAACACTCTGTCTGATTTTGGATTTTTTTTTCCCCCCCCCAAAATCAGAGTATTGACACCAGAGAGGCTGAATACCGCACTGAGTCAATGCGGTCTTAGCCTCTCTGGTCTCAACAATCTGTCTGATTTTGGATTTTTTTTTTCTTTCCCAAAATCAGAGTATTGACACCAGAGAGGCTGAATACCGCACTGAGTCAATGCGGTCTTAGCCTCTCTGGTCTCAACACTCTGTCTGATTTTGGATTTTTTTTTTTTCCCAAAATCAGACTTGACACCAGAGAGGCTGAATACCGCACTGAGTCAATGCGGTTTTAGCCTCTCTGGTCTCAACACTCTGTCTCATTTTGGATTTTTTTTTCCCCCAAAATCAGAGTATTGACACCAGAGAGGCTGAATACCGCACTGAGTCAATGCGGTCTGAGGCTCTCTGGTCTCAACACTCTGTCTGATTTTTGATTTTTTTTTTCTTCCCAAAATCAGTCTTGACACCAGAGAGGCTGAATACCGCACTGAGTCAATGCCTCTCTGGTCTCAATACTGTCTGATTTTTTTTTTTTTTTCTTTCTTCCAAAATCAGACAGAGGATTGACACCAGAGAGGCTGAATACCGCACTGAGTCAATGCGGTCTTAGCCTCTCTGGTCTCAACACTCTGTCTGATTTTGGAAAAAATAAAAAAAATCTTCCAAATTCAGACAGAGTATTGACACCAGAGAGGCTGTATAGCACACTGAGTCAATGCAGTCTTAGCCTCTCTGGTCTCAACACTCTGTCTGATTTTGGATTTTTTTTTTCTTCCCAAAATCAGACTTGACACCAGAGAGGCTGAATACCGCACTGAGTCAATGCGGTCTTAGCCTCTCTGGTCTTAACACTCTGTCTGATTTTGGATTTTTTTTTCCCCAAAATCAGACAGAGTATTGACACCAGAGAGGCTGTATAGCACACTGATTCAATGCAGTTTTAGCCTCTCTGGTGTCAACACTCTGTCTGATTTTGGATTTTTTTTTTCCCCCCCAAAATCAGAGTATTGACACCAGAGAGGCTGAATACCGCACTGAGTCAATGCGGTCTTAGCCTCTCTGGTCTCAACAATCTGTCTGATTTTGGATTTTTTTTTTCTTTCCCAAAATCAGAGTATTGACACCAGAGAGGCTGAATACCGCACTGAGTCAATGCGGTCTTAGCCTCTCTGGTCTCAACACTCTGTCTGATTTTGGATTTTTTTTTTTTCCCAAAATCAGACTTGACACCAGAGAGGCTGAATACCGCACTGAGTCAATGCGGTCTTAGCCTCTCTGGTCTCAACAATCTGTCTGATTTTGGATTTTTTTTTTCTTTCCCAAAATCAGAGTATTGACACCAGAGAGGCTGAATACCGCACTGAGTCAATGCGGTCTTAGCCTCTCTGGTCTCAACACTCTGTCTGATTTTGGATTTTTTTTTTTTCCCAAAATCAGACTTGACACCAGAGAGGCTGAGTACCGCACTGAGTCAATGCGGTCTTAGCCTCTCTGGTCTCAACACTCTGTCTGATTTTGGATTTTTTTTTTTTCCCAAAATCAGACTTGACACCAGAGAGGCTGAATACCGCACTGAGTCAATGCCTCTCTGGTCTCAACACTGTCTGATTTTGGTTTTTTTTTCTTTCTTCCAAAATCAGACAGAGGATTGACACCAGAGAGGCTGAATACCGCACTGAGTCAATGCGGTCTTAGCCTCTCTGGTCTCAACACTCTGTCTGATTTTGGAAAAAATAAAAAAAATCTTCCAAATTCAGACAGAGTATTGACACCAGAGAGGCTGTATAGCACACTGAGTCAATGCAGTCTTAGCCTCTCTGGTCTTAACACTCTGTCTGATTTTGGATTTTTTTTTCCCCAAAATCAGACAGAGTATTGACACCAGAGAGGCTGTATAGCACACTGATTCAATGCAGTTTTAGCCTCTCTGGTGTCAACACTCTGTCTGATTTTGGATTTTTTTTTTTTTCCCAAAATCAGAGTATTGACACCAGAGAGGCTGAATACCGCACTGAGTCAATGCAGTCTTAGCCTCTCTGGTCTCAACACTCTGTCTGATTTTGGATTTTTTTTTTTTTTTTTTCCCAAAATCAGACTTGACACCAGAGAGGCTGAATACCGCACTGAGTCAATGCGGTCTTAGCCTCTCTGGTCTCAACAATCTGTCTGATTTTGGATTTTTTTTTCTTTCCCAAAATCAGAGTATTGACACCAGAGAGGCTGAATACCGCACTGAGTCAATGCAGTCTTAGCCTCTCTGGTCTCAACACTCTGTCTGATTTTGGATTTTTTTTTTTTTTTTTCCCAAAATCAGACTTGACACCAGAGAGGCTGAATACCGCACTGAGTCAATGCGGTCTTAGCCTCTCTGGTCTCAACACTCTGTCTGATTTTGGATTTTTTTTTTCTCCCCAAAATCAGACAGAGTATTGACACCAGAGAGGCTGTATAGCACACTGAGTCAATGCGGTTTTAGCCTCTCTGGTCTCAACACTCTGTCTCATTTTGGATTTTTTTTTTTCCCAAAATCAGAGTATTGACACCAGAGAGGCTGAATACCGCACTGAGTCAATGCGGTCTTAGGCTCTCTGGTCTCAACACTCTGTCTGATTTTTGATTTTTTTTTTCTTCCCAAAATCAGTCTTGACACCAGAGAGGCTGAATACTGCACTGAGTCAATGCGGTCTTAGCCTCTCTGGTCTCAACACTCTGTCTGATTTTGGAAAAAAAAAAAAAATCTCCCCAAATCAGACAGAGTATTGACACCAGAGAGGCTGAATACCGCACTGAGTCAATGCCTCTCTGGTCTCAACACTGTCTGATTTTGGATTTTTTTTCTTTCTTCCAAAATCAGACAGAGGATTGACACCAGAGAGGCTGAATACCGCACTGAGTCAATGCGGTCTTAGCCTCTCTGGTCTCAACACTCTGTCTGATTTTGGATTTTTTTTTTCTTCCCAAAATCAGACTTGACACCAGAGAGGCTGAATACCGCACTGAGTCAATGCGGTCTTAGCCTCTCTGGTCTCAACACTCTGTCTGATTTTGGATTTTTTTTTTCCCAAAATCAGACAGAGTATTGACACCAGAGAGGCTGTATAGCACACTGATTCAATGCAGTTTTAGCCTCTCTGGTGTCAACACTGTCTGATTTTGGATTTTTTTTTTCCCCCCCAAAATCAGAGTATTGACACCAGAGAGGCTGAATACCGCACTGAGTCAATGCGGTCTTAGCCTCTCTGGTCTCAACAATCTGTCTGATTTTGGATTTTTTTTTTCTTTCCCAAAATCAGAGTATTGACACGAGAGAGGCTGAATACCGCACTGAGTCAATGCGGTCTTAGCCTCTCTGGTCTCAACACTCTGTCTGATTTTGGATTTTTTTTTCTTCCCAAAATCAGACTTGACACCAGAGAGGCTGAATACCGCACTGAGTCAATGAGGTCTTAGCCTCTCTGGTCTCAACACTCTGTCTGATTTTGGATTTTTTTTTCCCCAAAATCAGACAGAGTATTGACACCAAAGAGGCTGTATAGCACACTGATTCAATGCAGTTTTAGCGTCTCTGGTGTCAACACTCTGTCTGATTTTGGATTTTTTTTTTTCCCCCCAAAATCAGAGTATTGACACCAGAGAGGCTGAATACCGCACTGAGTCAATGCGGTCTTAGCCTCTCTGGTCTCAACACTCTGTCTGATTTTGGATTTTTTTTTTTTTTTCCCAAAATCAGACTTGACACCAGAGAGGCTGAATACCGCACTGAGTCAATGCGGTCTTAGCCTCTCTGGTCTCAACACTCTGTCTGATTTTGGATTTTTTTTTTTTCTCCCCAAAATCAGACAGAGTATTGACACCAGAGAGGCTGTATAGCACACTGAGTCAATGCGGTTTTAGCCTCTCTGGTCTCAACACTCTGTCTCATTTTGGATTTTTTTTCCCCCCAAAATCAGAGTATTGACACCAGAGAGGCTGAATACCGCACTGAGTCAATGCGGTCTGAGGCTCTCTGGTCTCAACACTCTGTCTGATTTTTGATTTTTTTTTTCTTCCCAAAATCAGTCTTGACACCAGAGAGGCTGAATACCGCACTGAGTCAATGCCTCTCTGGTCTCAACACTGTCTGATTTTGGTTTTTTTTTCTTTCTTCCAAAATCAGACAGAGGATTGACACCAGAGAGGCTGAATACCGCACTGAGTCCATTGACTCAGTGAGGCTAAGACCAGGCTAAGACCAGAGAGGTCTTAGCCTCTCTGGTCTCAACACTCTGTCTGATTTTGGAAAAAATAAAAAAAATCTTCCAAATTCAGACAGAGTATTGACACCAGAGAGGCTGTATAGCACACTGAGTCAACGCAGTCTTAGCCTCTCTGGTCTCAACACTCTGTCTGATTTTGGATTTTTTTTTTCTTCCCAAAATCAGACTTGACACCAGAGAGGCTGAATACCGCACTGAGTCAATGCGGTCTTAGCCTCTCTGGTCTTAACACTCTGTCTGATTTTGGATTTTTTTTCCCCCAAAATCAGACAGAGTATTGACACCAGAGAGGCTGTATAGCACACTGATTCAATGCAGTTTTAGCCTCTCTGGTGTCAACACTCTGTCTGATTTTGGATTTTTTTTTTTCCCCCCCAAAATCAGAGTATTGACACCAGAGAGGCTGAATACCGCACTGAGTCAATGCGGTCTTAGCCTCTCTGGTCTCAACAATCTGTCTGATTTTGGATTTTTTTTTTCTTTCCCAAAATCAGAGTATTGACACCAGAGAGGCTGAATACCGCACTGAGTCAATGCGGTCTTAGCCTCTCTGGTCTCAACACTCTGTCTGATTTTGGATTTTTTTTTTCTTCCCAAAATCAGACTTGACACCAGAGAGGCTGAATACCGCACTGAGTCAATGCGGTTTTAGCCTCTCTGGTCTCAACACTCTGTCTCATTTTGGATTTTTTTTCCCCCCAAAATCAGAGTATTGACACCAGAGAGGCTGAATACCGCACTGAGTCAATGCGGTCTGAGGCTCTCTGGTCTCAACACTCTGTCTGATTTTTGATTTTTTTTCTTCTTCCCAAAATCAGTCTTGACACCAGAGAGGCTGAATACCGCACTGAGTCAATGCCTCTCTGGTCTCAACACTGTCTGATTTTTTTTTTTTTTTCTTTCTTCCAAAATCAGACAGAGGATTGACACCAGAGAGGCTGAATACCGCACTGAGTCAATGCGGTCTTAGCCTCTCTGGTCTCAACACTCTGTCTGATTTTGGAAAAAATAAAAAAAATCTTCCAAATTCAGACAGAGTATTGACACCAGAGAGGCTGTATAGCACACTGAGTCAATGCAGTCTTAGCCTCTCTGGTCTCAACACTCTGTCTGATTTTGGATTTTTTTTTTCTTCCCAAAATCAGACTTGACACCAGAGAGGCTGAATACCGCACTGAGTCAATGCGGTCTTAGCCTCTCTGGTCTTAACACTCTGTCTGATTTTGGATTTTTTTTTCCCCAAAATCAGACAGAGTATTGACACCAGAGAGGCTGTATAGCACACTGATTCAATGCAGTTTTAGCCTCTCTGGTGTCAACACTCTGTCTGATTTTGGATTTTTTTTTTCCCCCCCAAAATCAGAGTATTGACACCAGAGAGGCTGAATACCGCACTGAGTCAATGCGGTCTTAGCCTCTCTGGTCTCAACAATCTGTCTGATTTTGGATTTTTTTTTTCTTTCCCAAAATCAGAGTATTGACACCAGAGAGGCTGAATACCGCACTGAGTCAATGCGGTCTTAGCCTCTCTGGTCTCAACACTCTGTCTGATTTGGGATTTTTTTTTTTTCCCAAAATCAGACTTGACACCAGAGAGGCTGAATACCGCACTGAGTCAATGCGGTCTTAGCCTCTCTGGTCTCAACAATCTGTCTGATTTTGGATTTTTTTTTTCTTTCCCAAAATCAGAGTATTGACACCAGAGAGGCTGAATACCGCACTGAGTCAATGCGGTCTTAGCCTCTCTGGTCTCAACACTCTGTCTGATTTTGGATTTTTTTTTTTTCCCAAAATCAGACTTGACACCAGAGAGGCTGAGTACCGCACTGAGTCAATGCGGTCTTAGCCTCTCTGGTTTCAACACTCTGTCTGATTTTGGATTTTTTTTTCCCAAAATCAGACAGAGTATTGACACCAGAGAGGCTGTATAGCACACTGATTCAATGCAGTTTTAGCCTCTCTGGTTTCAACACTCTGTCTGATTTTGGATTTTTTTTCCCCAAAATCAGACAGAGTATTGACACCAGAGAGGCTGTATAGCACACTGATTCAATGCAGTTTTAGCCTCTCTGGTGTCAACACTCTGTCTGATTTTGGATTTTTTTTTTCCCCCCCAAAATCAGAGTATTGACACCAGAGAGGCTGAATACCGCACTGAGTCAATGCGGTCTTAGCCTCTCTGGTCTCAACAATCTGTCTGATTTTGGATTTTTTTTTTCTTTCCCAAAATCAGAGTATTGACACCAGAGAGGCTGAATACCGCACTGAGTCAATGCGGTCTTAGCCTCTCTGGTCTCAACACTCTGTCTGATTTTGGATTTTTTTTTTTTCCCAAAATCAGACTTGACACCAGAGAGGCTGAGTACCGCACTGAGTCAATGCGGTCTTAGCCTCTCTGGTTTCAACACTCTGTCTGATTTTGGATTTTTTTTCCCCAAAATCAGACAGAGTATTGACACCAGAGAGGCTGTATAGCACACTGATTCAATGCAGTTTTAGCCTCTCTGGTTTCAACACTCTGTCTGATTTTGGATTTTTTTTTCCCAAAATCAGACAGAGTATTGACACCAGAGAGGCTGTATAGCACACTGATTCAATGCAGTTTTAGCCTCTCTGGTGTCAACACTCTGTCTGATTTTGGATTTTTTTTTCCCCCCCCAAAATCAGAGTATTGACACCAGAGAGGCTGAATACTGCACTGAGTCAATGCGGTCTTAGCCTCTCTGGTCTCAACACTCTGTCTGATTTTGGAAAAAAAAAAAAAAAAATCCCCAAATCAGACAGAGTATTGACACCAGAGAGGCTGAATACCGCACTGAGTCAATGCCTCTCTGGTCTCAACACTGTCTGATTTTGGATTTTTTTTCTTTCTTCCAAAATCAGACAGAGGATTGACACCAGAGAGGCTGAATACCGCACTGAGTCAATGCGGTCTTAGCCTCTCTGGTCTCAACACTCTGTCTGATTTTGGAAAAAATAAAAAAAATCTCCCAAAATCAGACAGAGTATTGACACCAGAGAGGCTGTATAGCACACTGAGTCAATGCGGTCTTAGCCTCTCTGGTCTCAACACTCTGTCTGATTTTGGATTTTTTTTTTCTTCCCAAAATCAGACTTGACACCAGAGAGGCTGAATACCGCACTGAGTCAATGCGGTCTTAGCCTCTCTGGTCTCAACACTCTGTCTGATTTTGGATTTTTTTTTTTTCCCAAAATCAGACTTGACACCAGAGAGGCTGAATACCGCACTGAGTCAATGCAGTCTTAGCCTCTCTGGTCTCAACACTCTGTCTGATTTTGGATTTTTTTTTTTTCCCCCCAAAATCAGAGTATTGACACCAGAGAGGCTGAATACCGCACTGAGTCAATGCGGTCTTAGCCTCTCTGGTCTCAACACTCTGTCTGATTTTGGATTTTCCCCCCCCCCCCCAAAATCAGACAGAGTATTGACACCAGAGAGGCTGTATAGCACACTGAGTCAATGCGGTTTTAGCCTCTCTGGTCTCAACACTCTGTCTCATTTTGGATTTTTTTTTTTTTTTCCCAAAATCAGAGTATTGACACCAGAGAGGCTGAATACCGCACTGAGTCAATGCCTCTCTGGTCTCAACACTGTCTGATTTTGGATTTTTTTTTTTTCCCAAAATCAGACTTGACACCAGAGAGGTTGAATACCGCACTGAGTCAATGCGGTCTTAGCCTCTCTGGTCTCAACACTCTGTCTGATTTTGGATTTTTTTTTTTTCCCAAAATCAGACTTGACACCAGAGAGGTTGAATACCGCACTGAGTCAATGCGGTCTTAGCCTCTCTGGTCTCAACACTCTGTCTGATTTTGGATTTCTTTTTTCCCCCCAAAATCAGACAGAGTATTGACACCAGAGAGGCTGTATAGCACACTGAGTCAATGCGGTTTTAGCCTCTCTGGTCTCAACACTCTGTCTCATTTTGGATTTTTTTTTTTTTTCCCAAAATCAGAGTATTGACACCAGAGAGGCTGAATACCGCACTGAGTCAATGCGGTCTTAGGCTCTCTGGTCTCAACACTCTGTCTGATTTTTGATTTTTTTTTTTCCCAAAATCAGTCTTGACACCAGAGAGGCTGAATACTGCACTGAGTCAATGCGGTCTTAGCCTCTCTGGTCTCAACACTCTGTCTGATTTTGGATTTTTTTTTCCCCAAAATCAGACAGAGTATTGACACCAGAGAGGCTGAATACCGCACTGAGTCAATGCGGTCTTAGCCTCTCTGGTCTCAACACTCTGTCTGATTTTGGATTTTTTTCCCCCCCCCAAAATCAGACAGAGTATTGACACCAGAGAGGCTGTATAGCACACTGAGTCAATGCGGTTTTAGCCTCTCTGGTCTCAACACTCTGTCTCATTTTGGATTTTTTTTTCCCCCCCCAAAATCAGAGTATTGACACCAGAGAGGCTGAATACCGCACTGAGTCAATGCGGTCTTAGGCTCTCTGGTCTCAACACTCTGTCTGATTTTTGATTTTTTTTTTTCTCCCAAAATCAGTCTTGACACCAGAGAGGCTGAATACTGCACTGAGTCAATGCGGTCTTAGCCTCTCTGGTCTCAACACTCTGTCTGATTTTGGAAAAAAAAAAAAAATCTCCCCAAATCAGACAGAGTATTGACACCAGAGAGGCTGAATACCGCACTGAGTCAATGCCTCTCTGGTCTCAACACTGTCTGATTTTGGATTTTTTTTCTTTCTTTCAAAATCAGACAGAGGATTGACACCAGAGAGGCTGAATACCGCACTGAGTCAATGCGGTCTTAGCCTCTCTGGTCTCAACACTCTGTCTGATTTTGGAAAAAATAAAAAAAATCTCCCAAAATCAGACAGAGTATTGACACCAGAGAGGCTGTATAGCACACTGAGTCAATGCGGTCTTAGCCTCTCTGGTCTCAACACTCTGTCTGATTTTGGATTTTTTTTTTTCTTCCCAAAATCAGACTTGACAGCAGAGAGGCTGAATACCGCACTGAGTCAATGCGGTCTTAGCCTCTCTGGTCTCAACAGTCTGTCTGATTTTGGATTTTTTTTTTTTTCCCAAAATCAGACTTGACACCAGAGAGGCTGAATACCGCACTGAGTCAATGCAGTCTTAGCCTCTCTGGTCTCAACACTCTGTCTGATTTTGGATTTCCCCCCCCCCCCCCCAAAATCAGAGTATTGACACCAGAGAGGCTGAATACCGCACTGAGTCAATGCGGTCTTAGCCTCTCTGGTCTCAACACTCTGTCTGATTTTGGATTTTTTTTTTTTTTCCCAAAATCAGAGTATTGACACCAGAGAGGCTGAATACCGCACTGAGTCAATGCGGTCTTAGGCTCTCTGGTCTCAACACTCTGTCTGATTTTGGATTCCCCCCCCCCCCCCCCCCCAAAATCAGAGTATTGACACCAGAGAGGCTGAATACCGCACTGAGTCAATGCGGTCTTAGCCTCTCTGGTCTCAACACTCTGTCTGATTTTGGAAAAAATAAAAAAAATCTCCCAAAATCAGACAGAGTATTGACACCAGAGAGGCTGTATAGCACACTGAGTCAATGCGGTCTTAGCCTCTCTGGTCTCAACACTCTGTCTGATTTTGGATTTTTTTTTTCTTCCCAAAATCAGACTTGACACCAGAGAGGCTGAATACCGCACTGAGTCAATGCGGTCTTAGCCTCTCTGGTCTCAACACTCTGTCTGATTTTGGATTTTTTTTTTTTTTCCCAAAATCAGACTTGACACCAGAGAGGCTGAATACCGCACTGAGTCAATGCAGTCTTAGCCTCTCTGGTCTCAACACTCTGTCTGATTTTGGATTCCCCCCCCCCCCCAAAAAATCAGAGTATTGACACCAGAGAGGCTGAATACCGCACTGAGTCAATGCGGTCTTAGCCTCTCTGGTCTCAACACTCTGTCTGATTTTGGATTTTTTTTTTTCCCAAAATCAGACAGAGTATTGACACCAGAGAGGCTGTATAGCACACTGATTCAATGCAGTTTTAGCCTCTCTGGTGTCAACACTCTGTCTGATTTTGGATTCCCCCCCCCCCCCCCCCAAAATCAGAGTATTGACACCAGAGAGGCTGAATACCGCACTGAGTCAATGCGGTCTTAGCCTCTCTGGTCTCAACACTCTGTCTGATTTTGGATTTTTTTTTTTTCCCAAAATCAGACTTGACACCAGAGAGGCTGAATACCGCACTGAGTCAATGCAGTCTTAGCCTCTCTGGTCTCAACACTCTGTCTGATTTTGGATTCCCCCCCCCCCCCCCCCCCCAAAATCAGAGTATTGACACCAGAGAGGCTGAATACCGCACTGAGTCAATGCGGTCTTAGCCTCTCTGGTCTCAACACTCTGTCTGATTTTGATTTTTTTTTCCCCAAAATCAGACAGAGTATTGACACCAGAGAGGCTGTATAGCACACTGATTCAATGCAGTTTTAGCCTCTCTGGTGTCAACACTCTGTCTGATTTTGGATTCCCCCCCCCCCCCCCCCAAAATCAGAGTATTGACACCAGAGAGGCTGAATACCGCACTGAGTCAATGCGTCTTAGCCTCTCTGGTCTCAACACTCTGTCTGATTTTGGATTTTTTTTTTTTCCCAAAATCAGACTTGACACCAGAGAGGCTGAATACCGCACTGAGTCAATGCAGTCTTAGCCTCTCTGGTCTCAACACTCTGTCTGATTTTGGATTCCCCCCCCCCCCCCCCCCCCCAAAATCAGAGTATTGACACCAGAGAGGCTGAATACCGCACTGAGTCAATGCGGTCTTAGCCTCTCTGGTCTCAACACTCTGTCTGATTTTGGATTTTTTTTTTCCCAAAATCAGACAGAGTATTGA